>NW_028185084.1:3101536-3105369 GCF_003343005.1 Rhea americana | reverse complement strand
AACTACAGAAATGACATTACCCCCGAGAAACACAACAGAAGCTGTATCAGCATCTCCTTTTGTAAAAAGGCAAACATTTCAAAATACAACTTGAAGGAAACCCTGTGATGTAACAGGATGTAATGTTATTTAATAATATATATCACATTCTAAGTCAACACCAAAACAATGACCTACTTGAATTTTGAAACAGCAGCACTGTGATGTTGCAAAATCGATTTACAAGAGAAGTAATAGCCAGAGGTTACTATGGCCACTAATGTTACAGGCCACCACATCACGTTCAAAAGTGATTTTTTTCCCTCCCGGTTAAAAACTAGTAAAGACAGTTTTACATATCTGCTCAAGGTCACACAAATTATTCTCCCAAATTAAAATTTCTTTTAGGGGAGTTACCTAACACAATCCACCCTGTAGCCATTTGGAGAGTTTGTTTTAAGTAGCACTAACAACAATAATTTTAACAYGGGAAAAAAACAGTAGCTTTCTGTCTTTTCCGGATTTGATCTACAAGACRTTCCACTTACAAAAGGAAACAAACTAACATTTGTCAATCTGAAAATACTTTTCATCCGTGTTATCTTAACATTTTAAGTTATGATACTTTTTAGGGCAAACGGTGTCTTGCAGCAGGCCATTTGGCCTGCAGCACGTTGCGGTGAAAGAAAGCAGGCACCTCTGCACACAGTGTCACCTCTGACACCGCATTCAGCAGAGAAACTTCCAGTAACTAAACTGAATTCAGCTCTTTTCATTCAGACAACATACACGGCCATATCTAACACACTATACTCATTTACAAAACAGTAGAGAGTTGATAAAAGAGCTCAGACCTATCTTGTTGACTGTGACTGTGAAACAGCTTGATTCACCAGCCCCCTAAATCCACCTCCTCTCCACAGCCAATGCAAATAGTCTCTGGTGTGAAACATGCAAACTGGATCTCCTCCTCAGATGAGATGATTACAGAGTAAACAGCCTAACCACACACACCATCCTAAAAACCATCATTTTCTTAAATAAAAACCAGTCGGCTGCCTCAATCCTCAGGCGAGAGTGAAGGATAATGACCGATTTCAGCATGATGCCATTAAATCTCAAGACACCCTAAAGCATAGCAGCGCTYTATTTATTGGTCAAGAATTAAGGACATGCTTGATCATCATCATGGTGTACCAACCTTAATTGCTAAGCATTTAGTCCCTAAATAGCCCACCTCTTCCTCCTAACTTTGGGCTTTGTGTTCTCCCAGTGAAAACTAAATGCAACTAAGTAATAATCTCCKCCAAAAAATGTGAAATCTTCTAAAACTGGTAACATGAGAACTTCAGAAGCTAAAACTGGTATATGCTATTTATCAGCATATGCACGCATAAGAAACAGAATTCTCATTTTACTGCACTGAAGAGACGGTGCCCTCCTTACTCAATATAGCATTAACCAACTCTTCCTGTAATGACCGGMGAACCTACTGCATTCCCAGGGTTGACACTTGCATTCTTCATGAAGTACTGAATATCACTAATGAAGTCTCAAATGAAGCTATTAAACGTTCTTTTCAGTGAAATAACTTAAATGACTGGGCTTACACAATAGCTCTGCAAAGAACCMACTGGTACCATGGAAGTGCCATTAAACTATGGCACAGAGGCAAAAGTAAGCAAGAAGGGGATGGAGGAAACCTTCCAAAGCAGACCTGCTGCCAGAGGAACCAACCACATGCAGAATTCCCCAGCAGGCTTGTGAAGCACTGTCTCCCTCCACAAAAGCCATAGCCACCCTTTCCTAGTATATCATATACAGCTATATACCTTCTGCACTTATTCTTTATTACGGTTGCTACCAACTGGAACAGGAGTCAGACTGCACAATCTGAAGTTTCCCTGATCATGCCAAGGCCCTTTTTTAAAGGCTGATGTCATATTTATCAGCCTCATTCCTCCAATACCAAAGCTGATTTAACCAGCAACTTATCCCATGCACTATGCCATTTAGTCAATTATTTTTTGTCCCAATAACTCACTGCCATTAATTTTAACCATTTGGTTTAGAACTTACTGCTCCTTGTAGTAGCATCATACAGGGGAGGCAAAATTCTRCACATTCTCCTCTGCTTATCATCATATCACTACTCTTAATGCAGTCCAGTACTCATGGATGAAAAATAGCTGGTTCAGGCTTAATCCACCTGTAATATAATGGTGCTGAGAAGACTGAATCAAAAGCAAGAAACCGATATGTTTAAAGCAAAGGTTAAAAAAAAAAAAAGTTGGTTACCTCCACAAATGGCTGTGGTGTTTGCTTTTAAAGCACGTTCTACACTCATTACACAAAGCCAGCATGTAAGACCTTACCACTAAAATCAAGTCATTTGGTGATGCAGACACTGTTTATCTGCCAGAGCGCCCTGAAGTCCAGGATGAAGACCAATTTATAAAATCACTTTGCATTCATAAATAGACTTTCCAAAGTGAGAAGAAAGTTTTCTCAGGGGTGACACTGAAGCTGGGGAACACACCAAAGGTCTGTTATAACCCTCATTACTGGATCTTAAAGTGCAAGGCACAAATCTTGAATTTTGTCTTTGCCTCTATGAACACGTAACAACACATAATAAAAAAAATTCCAAACTGTTAAGAAAACATTGCACTATACGGCCGCAATTAATCCCCTGAGAAGAGAAAGAGCGAGAAAAYGAACCATATGTGACAGATGTTAGTCACATCGCTAGGTACAATTCTGGCAGCCATGCAAATATTGCAGTGAAGAGAATATACGTGCTTGTACTTTGAAATGGTACTCTTAAGTTCAGTACACCATTATAAATAGCAAAGGTGGAGCTGTATGTGATTAAATATTTAGAAAGCCTAGTTCTTGCATAGAACATAAATTCTAAGAAGTTTTCTGAGACTCATTTGGACTCTCGACTCTTGCAGTGGACCAAAGCCAACCAATAATTATAATAATTACTTCCRAGATTTCATTTGGTTAATAGAGTTCCTAAACAGAGGAACATTATTAAAAGGCCTGGTTCTTCTTAGATCAGCACTAAAGCAAAAGGAGGCGAAGGACAGCACCGTAGCATCTCCTGCCCGGAAAGCCCGTGCGTACCTGCAGTGAAGTCCCACGCTAGCCCCGCGGTGACCATACCAATGAGGGCAAGCCCGTTTCAGCCTGGATCCCGTCGCTCAGCCTGAGAGGGAAGGACAGCGCGGGGGGGGGGGGGGAGAGAGAGAAAAAAAAACAGTCCCCTATGCTCGTGGCACTTTTTTTGAAAGCACATAAGCAAAAATGACAGAACCTCACAGCTCCGAAAGCGGCTGCGGGGGGCACGCCCGGATCTTCCCCTCAGCCGATGCAGGTGTGCCGCGGGGCGCACTCCGATCAGGCTCGTCCGAAGCAGCCGCGGATGGTGGAAGGGCCGCGGCGCTGCTCGAGGCGCTGCCGGCGCGGTGCGGCGCGGCGCCCGCGCAGCCTTTGTGCGCGCGGAGCCGCCGCCGCAGCGCAGCGCAGCGGCCCCGGCCCCGCACGCTTCCCCCGCGGAGGGGGCCGCCACGCACGGACATCTTAGGTCCCTTTCGGAGGGGACGCGGCGAGCCCCGGCTCAGCGCGCTGCCGGCACCCGGCTGCCTCCCTCCTTGCTTAAAACTTCCTCTCCCCCGGCCCCGCCGCGGCCGCCCCCACCGCCGCCAGCAGACATTTTGCGGCGCAGCCCGGCCCCGGCGCACAGCCCCCCGGCCGCGCGCCCCCGACCGCTAAACGGCCGCGCCCCGGCGCGGGGCCTCCGCGGCGGGAGGGCGCGGCGTTACCTCGGCGAGCAGCGCGCTTTGTGC
>NW_028185084.1:3077756-3100850 GCF_003343005.1 Rhea americana | reverse complement strand
CCCCAACGGCGTGTGCCGTGAGCAGCCCCGCTCGCGGTGCACTGCAGAGGCGAGAAAAGGAGAAAGGAGGGAAAAAAAAAAATGCGTAGGGCCGAGCAGTTTGGAAATGGGTTTCAAAAGCGCGAAGTGGCCTCCGAGGGCTGCAAGACAGCAGACGGCTGCTCCAGATGGCTTGTGCTGCTGAGGAGAGGCAGCCCGCACCGTCCGGGGCGRGGGGAGAAGCAGCCCTGGCCGGGGAAGGGTGCAGGGTGTGGGTGCACGAACATGCAAATCGCCCTTCTCCGAAAGATGGCCTTTCGCTTTGCTCTGGTGGAGCCTGCTTACCCGGTGTCGATCTGTAACTGTTCTGCTTCGGAGCTGAAATCATCTCGCTCTGCTGGTCTCCACCCAAAGTTACTGGTTTCTTGGTTTCAGGGTTTGTTTGCTTGCTTCTGAGCAGTTCTGACCGCCCATTTGAAGTTACAGAAGTGCTGGATGATACATATCCTTTATGTGCAAAAAGGTCTAGATTTTAATTATATAGATAATTATTTTAAAAACTCAAAATTGCCTAAAATATGTTTTAAAGACTTAAAAGTTCCCTTTGGAAAAAGCAATATTGCTTACAGGTGTAAAATCACTCGCACAACTAGCTTTGTGTAGGGTCAGGGACAAAAACCCTTTAGTCATGCATCCTGCTAGCTTTTAAAGAACTCCTCAGGGACTCCCACCTTGGGGAAACACAAGCAGGGCTGCAGAGACAGCATGTGCCCAGGGCTTCCTTCTCACCCTGTCGCCCAAGAGGCTCCAGCCCTCCTGGCTGTTGCTGTCACATCAGGTCCCTCTTAAAAATGTGAGCAAGGCCATTTGGGAGCTGGAGAGGTCATAGGAGAAAGAAATGCTTGAGGTATGGAGCCTTTGAGCCATGGCTTTTGCACAAGTATTTTATTTGGATAGAGAGAGGGTACATAACATGTTTCAACTTTGCATCTCAGCACTGAACCTGTGCTATGGGAATCTATATGCTCTGGCCCATGATAATGTAGTGAGGTGGTACAGCCACTGTTATTTAATACAAGACATTTAACTATCTGGTAGTTGTAGGAAATTAAAACTTACCTTAGGCACAGGAAGAATATAGGTGAGTGTGTTTACACACATCTACCTACATGTGGAGTGTGCTATGAAGGTGGAAATAATTGGCTTTCTTGTGCATATTTATTCACTATAACACTCATGGGGTTAGTAGTACTTTTCCTTGCATATTTTTCCACTTTTCTTATTGTCCTTTAGAAGCAAATTAAAGCTGTATCATATTTTGATAAACTTTCAACCTGAAAAAGCCAAGAAAAGCCAAAGTTAGTTGTGTTTATGAAAGTGAGGTGATACTGCAATGAAATCAGTGGTTCAGGGCTTATCTCAAATTCCATGCTCTGACCAGATGCCTCTTAACTAGAGGACAGTGCTAGCACAAGAGCAACTGGGCATGAATGTATGGCCACCTACAAATTTTGGTTGGAAATACGAGGAAGTTTGTTGACCAGCAGAGCAATTAGGTTCTGGAACAACTTTTTAGTAGGGGTGTTGGGAAGAGAAAATCTCACTGCTTTTGAAATGAAGCTTATTAAAGTCTTTATATGATGTATTGTCTGCAATTGTAGGGGATAGACTTGATATCTCAGGAGGCTGATGAGAGTGCTAAGGTGCTGGGTTACATTGACCATACACCTTCAAATCTGGTTTTCAGAGGTACCCAACACTTATTCCAGCAGAAGGGTTTCAGTCATGTAAATATGCCTTTGGTGCTTATTCTAGGGTGAGTTTTCTTACCCTAGGCATAAGGATATGCTTTACAATTGCTTTAGTCCTAAAAAGATTATGGAGATGACAAATCCTCATGATTCAGACCATAAATGGATTACAAGCAGGATCAAGAAGAAACTTTCCTGCATGGGACACTTTCTCCATCACTTACGGAGGTTTTGTTCCTTCCTTTGAAATCATGCCAGGTGCTGCTGAAGGCTCACTGGCCTCGTTTTCTTCTCAGCAGACAAGTCTCTGTGCTGCTGATCATTTGGATGGCACGGTGGATGGAGATGTCTGCCTGCAGGCTGCTTGGGTGGCTGGGACCATGGTGTAAAACCTGTTTCTGTGGAGCTGATGTAGGAAAGGTAATGTCTAAGCGAGGGAGGACAGATAATAGAGAGAATTGTTCCTTTAGATTAGACTGCAGCTCAGTGTCTAAAAAAAGCCTTGACAAGTGAAACCAAATTCAAAGTAAGCTACCATGGCATCGCATTTTTCGAGGGCAAAGTGGGAGCTCTCTTATTCAATTTGGACTTAACTCCATTTCTCCCTGCAATGCCAGAGAAACTCTATTTAGCTTCCTGTGTTCAGCTAAATACAGCAAACATCTGTATTAGCAGGTGAAGCATTTGCTATTTTGAGGACCCAATTCTGTGGAAATACTTTGCCACTTTCCCTGGAGCTGCAGCCTTTTCACCCTCTGTAAAGCCATGTGTCTAATCAGTGGACCTAGCCGAGCTACTCATTAGAAACTTGGCCAAACCACAAACATTTGTTTCCTTGCTTTATGCCAAACTCCCAGAAAGCAGGAGGGAGTGGCATGGAGCTCATGTTAATGAGTTCTTCATTCCCCACTGAGAGATAATCAGAGCACTGCTCAGAGATTCATCAACATTTTTTATTAGCGCTTTAATGACCTACATGTTTTTTTTTTTAAGGAGTTACTTCAGCTAAGAGCTAGATAATTCCTCGTGCAGCTGTGGTTTAGGAAGCAGCTCTGGGGACGTGCATGCTAAATTACTTTAGCTCTATTAAAAAAAAAAGACTTACTATAAGGCTTCCTGGGTGCCTCTTTTTTTTCAATCAAGGGCATTATGTCCTAAATCCATCTCTTCTAGTTTGCGTGTGTGTGTGTGKGGGGGGGTGTTAGCTTTCTTTTGTAATCATTACAGCTTTGAGAACTGTATGGCAAAAATACCAAGCACTAATGGCACTGTATGTTCTCCATGTGCAAAGGACCTTAACAGACCCCTGAGCCACTGGCAGCACCTCTAACTGCCACAGCAAGGTAGGCTCCTTTGGGGGCCAGGAAAGGCCAGGAGTGAGCGCTGAACCTCTACTGACCACTTCAGCTTCTCTTAGACAAGTGAAGGTCACATTTTTTAAATTCTGGGACCTGGATGCTTTTCCCCACTGCTCTAGGGTGAAGCCCAAGTCATGGCAGGAGCCCTTGTCATTGTGATCAGTTCATTGCCAGATCAGTGGCTGGAGACTGCTGTCATGGAGGAGGCTGCTCAGAAATTACACCCAGTTCAGTATTTGCAGCTTCTTTCTTGAGAAAGTTTCACAATAAGACCGTTACTATCCAGCTCTCCTTCTTCCCAGCACACTGGCAGAGTTCAGGGCTTTGCTTTTTCTTTTATGAAACCCCAAACGATTTGAGGCCTCCCTATTTGAAGAAGTATCTCTCTTCCTGTAACAAACTGCCACGGTAGAAGTCGATAAAGGCAGCTGCTCTGGAGTCCCTTTGGTTGGAAAGGGAGAGAGCTGCTGACCTTATGCTGTCACTTAGGTCTATCAGCTGGAAATTGCAGCACAGTTTCTTCCCGTGCCACCCCCACTTCCCAGTAGCCACATTTCCTTCTTGTCTTCTGGAGAGATCTGTGAAAATATATACGTTAAAGGCAGGGATCAAATACTATGGGATAATTGGGGGCTATAGGAGTATTATGAAGGAATACTATTTACTTTTTCCTGAATCAAACTCCAAGTGTTTCCTGTCAGACTTTAATACAACGGAACACAAATGTACAGTTTGTTACGTTCACATTTCCTCCAAAGCAGAGTCTCTTTCCTTTGAACACAGAGGACAGGAAAGGATGCTTTCTGCCCTCACTAGAGTCTGTCAACTGGCTTTGACTCATTTGAAACAGGGTTTTAAACAGTCGGCGTTCACTGTCTTCAGTAGTTTGCTTCACTTCTAATATATACTGCCTTCAGATCTGAGATGCGAAAATGTGGAGGAATCCCTTTGAAATCAAGGAAAATTTCACTGGGGTAACATCAGTGTGGATGGAAGAAAAAYGAAGTCTGTGGGGAATAAAATGCTGATGCTAAGGCCAGTGTGTGTGTGCGTGGGGGGGAATCAAGATTCACAACACTAGCCCAGAAGAATAGGAGCTCGTATCGTATTAAAAGAACATAGTTCTCATTTCCTCCTTATCCCTTCAGGATAGGAAAGAACATCCTGCTCTTCTAAAATGAGCAAGATACAAGTTATTTTTGGAAAAGAAAGTCACATTCAGAGCACATTTTTAAAAAGACATCTCTAATCTATAATTCTGATGATGCATTTGGAGCACAATACATCCTTTTGCAGCAAGAAATCCACGKTTATCAACTCAGCATCATCTGAACTCAGGCAAAAGGTTTACATTGGTTCAACAAAAAATCAAGGATACTTTGTTGACAYATTAACTGCGAGTCGAAGTTAAACCAGCACCCTTATCTGGATGCGCTGTCACCAGACCTGCACTGGGTAGGAAGTCCATTATAGCTGTGCTTGTACRCTGGTGCAGAGAGAGGAGCAGCGAAGTAGCATAGTGTAAGGTCATGGGCTGGACAGGGGAATGGATGTGGCCTCAGGCCTTGCAGCCTTGCATACTTGCACTGGACTCTGCTATAAGCTTCCCCTTTCTTCCTCATTACCTCAAGACAAATTGGACCCAAGACGAAGCTGGAGCCACTCCACTCTCAGGAGTGATGAACCTCTCTGCATTGTAGTCGTTGTTCTAACTGGATCCGCGAGGGAACACGTGGTGTAATCTTTTCCTGGACAGGAGTTTTGAAGTTGAGAGTATAAAGTCAAGTTCAGGACCCTTTGGCAAACCATTACTTTTCACATGCGATGAATCACAGGGCAGGACAGCACAGAGAGGAAATCAGCCTCAAATTTGTTAATATACATAAAAAATACTAATTCAGAAATAATGTTTGATTTCTGATTCCATATGAGTAACTGATACTTCCAATGCCCCCCTTTTGAAGCAAATAAGATTCAAGAACCTAAGTTAGCATGATCTCTAACAATAAGGATAAACAAATTGTAGACAGGTTAATCATTTACTGTTTGAAGATTAACACACTGCTAATGTACTACAAAAAGAGTTCCACTTTCCCTTTAAATATCATTCTTCACACGTAAGATTTTAGCTCCTCTCAATGTCAAGGGCCCCAAATACCTAAGCAGACTCTTGGGAATGACCTCATATGTATTTTCTGAGTATATTCCCAGCGTTAGGATGGCCTCTTTTCAGCTGGTTGAAAGCCAAGGGTGCAGAAGCTGAGTCCCCTCGCATGGGAAGCCACGAGATTTGCCGGCAGGATTCCCCCAAGCTCAGGATGGATCAATAGGCCGGACGCTGAGCTCTGGCACTCGCTCTGCCGAGCGCGTCAGCGCGTGCTCTGTATAATGTAGCTTTTGTCGCTGCAGTCACTGAGAGCAGACTCGAAAAATCCATCCAAAGATACTCCTATGAAGTCAGTGGATTACTCATATACTTAAAGCACTGATTTCCCTGGCGGGACAAATTGTGGTCAGTGCTTTCCATAGTAAAGGACATCAGATTGCTTCTGCTGACTATTTCAGTTTGTTCTCAGCCAGGAAGCAGAGAAGAACAGCTTTGCCCAATGGCCAGGTCTGTGCAAACAGACTGGAAACTCAGAACAAAACAAATCAATCACAAAAGTATGTGCATAGTGTGCGAGAGAAAACTCTGCTTGTCTTTGCCCAGCAAATCCAGGCCATTTTTCAGAACATGTTTTAACCAGCTCTAAGTTTGTCTCTTTCCCTACTGTTGATGTACCATAAATTTCAAAGGCAGTGGTTTTCACCGGGGATATCTGAACTCTCTTGGACTCCGGTGGGGAAAGAGAAATGAATCTGCATAGCAGACTTCARTGTTACAGCTGTTTCACTAAGGGAGATAAGGAAATTGTGGAGGAAGGAAAACATGAAACCTCTTTAACAGCAATAATGTGTAATTTTATGTGCGATTACTTATATACTACAAAACAACAAACAAATTGACAAAGAAAAGTTCTAAAAATGTTGAAATCTTACATGGCAGAAGAGGAAGCTCAGACTACTGTGCAGAAAACAGGCCTTCRGTTGTCTGAAAAGAGATGTTGAAAACAAATCAAGTGTCAACATAGTTGCTTAGAYTTCAGCAGGGTAGGAGATGCATTAGTACAATTAATTATCTGCCCCCCTGTAGTTCTGCAAATGATCAGAAAAGACATCAATGTCGTTAGTAAAAACAAAAACCCATGCCTATACTTATTACTTATTTGTAATAATGTCAGGCTAATGTATAATTAGCAGGCTTCACAAGAAGTCTTTTACAATCTCAGAGAATAGTCTCTTTGTCATGCTAAAGTTGACAGAAAATTCCCATTGTTTCAATGTAGCTACAATTTCCGCATTGGTTTCTACATCCTAACACGAACTGACATTAACATATACAACACATCCTATAAATCCGTGTGAAATATATTTATATGCACACACAGACACACACACAGACACACATTAGTTTTGTTCGATTATTTATTTTACAGTGTTAGTCTTTGATTTAAAAGTTTGTTTCCCAAAAGGCAGTTAACACTGTTCTGCCAAGCAGGACAGTGAGTTATGTTGTAGATTTGTGGTATGTACACACAGACTTAGCTTTTAGATGGTTTGAACACATCTAATTGTGTGTGCTTGACTGAGCTGGTTCCCCGTCTTTCTACTGGGACACTTTTCCTCAACATTTGAGCATGGCTTTAATGAGTTATTTAAACACGTGCCTAACTAAAGATATACACATCCCAAGTGAGATCCACTGGAATAGGATCCCAGTGTCAAACATATGACATAGGGTGACACCAAATGGCATTGTACAAGACTGCAATTTGTGATACCACTCCTCAGAAAGTTGGGGAGATTTTAGTCTTTGGATCGTGAAGGATAGGACAATGCCATGCAACTGTTTGGCTGACATTAAAGCAGATGGGAATGGTGGTGTTGGAGTTGGCCCTTTGTCAAAGCAAACTACAATGACAGATCCAGCATCCTGTCTGACTTTCAGATATGAAAACAGCTCCAGACTTTGCAGCCCTGCTCCATTTTCTACAATCTGGAGGCTTTTCAAAGCTGTTGAATGTATACATGAGAACCGGCTGTTTCACTTCCTTTAACAACAGCAGAGGTGTAAAGAGCCCAGCATGTAGCCAAGAAAAGGGGCCTTGACTCAGCTGGGAATTTCTGGGTGTCTGACGGATACCCTTATCTGGCATGTATGCCTCCAGCCACCTGGACCCTGGGGAAGCACTGCTGCCACTCACAGCAGACCCTCAGAGAAAGGCTCACTTACATTGCCTCTGAGTTAGGCTCTGAAATTCAGATCACTGTCAGCAAGCTACTCCTGATTTACCAAACTTGTAACTCTGAACTTGCAGCTCTGCTGTGCGGACAGAGACTTGGGACAGCAACAGGCTGGGGCTGCAGAAGTGATTCCTCCCCATCTGATGCATGAACAATACAGTCCCTTCACTTGGGATGTTGTTATCAGTGATTCAAAACAAGATAGCAAAAATACTTTCCATGTTGTGTAACTAGTTTCCTAGCAAAGAGATCCAGCTGCAGATATGATACTCTTTCGTGCTTTCAAGGATTATCAGTGTAATTTTGAATGCAAATGATGACCTTGAATGTTAAAAAAGGGATAGATACAATAAACTGGGACTATATTTCCATCTCTGCTACAAAATTTGTGTATGAACATGGGCAGGTCTTTGGTAAGAAACATTTCCACTGAATTTGTAGTGCCACATAGGAGAGTCCAAGTTTTCAGAAGTATTAAGTACTTTGTCTTTCAAATCCTAATGCAGCAGATGATGCCATAATTCATGACCTGTCTTCCACTTGTGTGTTCGTTTYCCCAACCCTAGACTGAAGTGTTGTGAACCACTGATTCCTCTAAYGGGATCTCACACTTTACACTTCTGTTTCAAAGTTCCCCACCAGTCAGGTAATACCAGCCAGCTACATTTCCAGAGCTGTCTTATTTTGTATGGTACTTTCATTTTTATCAATCCAAGTCAATCTGTTGATTCAACACTAATGAACTACTGTGAATGCTCTACTTTATCAGAGGAAATAGTTGGAGGCTGATGTCTTGGTCCTTAACAAGTCTTTGCGAGGATATTAACATGTCTTGCCAAGACCTAGTAATTCCCTTGCAGCTAATGCAACATTCCTCAGAGGCCATAAGGAAAGACTGGAAAAGGGGATCATGTGGCACAGTCCCGATTGAATTAGCTAGTATGGAGAAACATGCAGAGCATTTGACTTCTTCTCAGATGCAGATATAATGTAAGAAAATCCCCCAAATTTTGGTGGATCTATTAGAGACATCTAGTTTCAAAATGTCTCATATGAGAAAGAGAGGAAACTATTTTCAAAAAGGAAATAAAAACTGCCCATACAATTTGGTATTGTTAGCAGAACAAGCAGACATGGCGACTAATGAAGTTAAAATAAAGGAATCAGGGAAGAGGATATTGCACAGGTATTACTAGGTTTTGTTTACCTGCTCCAAGTACTTTGGGAAAAGTGTCTGGAATAAAAACCCAGAAAAATCCTAAACATGGTTACTCGAAATACTGTCTTGGGAGTTGGCTATAGCAGGTTAAAGCTGACTTTTAAAAATTAGCAGCAGGTTTTCGATTATTACATTTGAGAATGTCAGAGCAGGCAAGATAAAGGAATTATAAGAAGATAGTGTAGTCATGATGGCCCTTTTAAGACATATTTTTTATTCAGTAATAGGATGAGCTCTCGACCTGGTACTCTTGCAAGCATTCAAGCTATTTACAGTGAAGGGCAGCACATGCTCCCCCCGTGCCCAGCAGACAGGGGCTGTGCTGGGTGGCTTGGGAGAGCTGTGGGAGGCGGCCRGGCCAGCTCCTGGGCCTTTCCAGGTGTGTTCGCATGGCTGTGCCCGGGATAAATGCTCTGTGGCTTTTTGGCAGCCTGCTGTGGGCCACTTTGGGTGTGTCTGCACCACATGCTAGGCTCTTTCTGCAGCCTGGAGGACACTGGGAATTTTACCATGAGCTTCAGTGAAACCTGGCTAGCACTGAGTGCTTTGCATGTCCTCTGCTAAGTATCTCTGCTTGCTTCACCACTCATTGTTCTGACAGTTGTCTCATTTATTCACTTTTTACATCAAAATCCATTCCTTTAAAGCTTATGCTAAGCTTTAAGCTTCAGCATGTGGTAACAGAATTAATCATTGTGGAAATAACTCTGTCTGCTTTGCTATGGGTAGCTATCTTGATGGCACACTCTCCCAGCCCCATTACTTCCCTGCTCTCTGGCACTAGCTCTTGAGACACTAAATAGGTGCACGGTGGTGAGAGGAGCAGGAGGCTGAAGAAAGCAGAGGGGCCCCTCTGGTTGTGTCCCGTGTTTTGGAGCGTGATCCAAGGTGCACTTAGCTGCTGCGTGATTCAGCCATAGTTGCCTCTGGGGCATGCAAGCTCCCCTTAGGCATCCCATCTGCCRTGAAGAAGATACCACGTGGCAGATGCTGGGTGGTAAAGACAGCCCAGAAACCCTCCTAGAAAGGTCCTACTGTCACAGGCATAAGGGGCAGATGGGATCTGCAGTTAGGAGAGCTGGGTCTTGGAAGTGCTCTGGGATCCTGCAGAACAAGTAAGTGTTGATGTAGCTGCGTGTCCTGCCCATATGGTTTTGCCTTTTTATTGGCCAAGGACTTCTATGTGTGCATCTCTTCATAAAGAAAAAAAAAAGGATATTCTGGATGGATTTTAAACCTTCTCCTGGATATTTTAAGAAGTAAACACTATGTGTGAAATCACCAGCAGAGAAAATTCAACTCAAACTAAAAATAGTTTCCTTCTGCCTTCTTATTCAGAAAAATGCTAATACCCAGTTTTAGGATTCTCATGTTTCTTTATACAATGGACAGTCTTCTAATAAAGCATCCCCTTGCACATTTATTCCCTTCACAGTTGCCTGAACTAGGTTTTTCCTTCTTTCTGATCCTAGAATATCTCACATCTAGCTATGGCAACTGTGGAAAAATACTAATAATAGTAATAAGGTATAATCATGTTGTTAGCTTCTTTGAACATAATTTAGCTGCTGAAAAGCAAATGATGGTTACAAACATATGACCAGCAACTTGTCTGCTGATCACCAGCAAGTGCTTCCTGGACTACCATTTAAGAACTTGAAATTAGTAGAAAAACATTCCAGAGTTAATTAAAAGACTTACTTTTATGAAAGTCACAAGAGATGGCTCTGCATATAATCTCACACAAAAAACCTCCGGCACAACTGACAAATCTCCTCCCATTTCTTAGTTTCCCATGCTTGTAGATCTAATGGCTTTTCCACAACTCATAGTAGGTTCTAGGAGAACAAACTCCACTGTGGGCCATTTAGTGGTTTCAGGTGTATCACCTTACATTGCTGTTGTACTGCAAGATGCATGAGCTGAAATAGTCCTTGAACAAGAAAACATGAGGTCATTTTTAGCTATTGATATTCTGTGAAAATGGAAGATATGTGAGATGCAAGTAAGAATGAAACACAATACTTCTATGGCAATCGTTTAAGAAATATTATGCGCTTATAAATCAGTAAGTCAATGTGTTCATCTGAGATCACTATGTATCTATCTGAGGTACATAGAAGTACTTGCATTTTAACATCCTAGTATCAAATAATACATATCAAAATATCATATTGGTAGTTGAGATTAACTTAATCTTGTGTACCTGATTTGTTTTGCATTGTTCATTTGTTTTGACTTTGTGGTCCTTGGTGTAGTACTTTTCTTCAGCTCAGAGCACTTGTCAACATTTAACAGTGAATCGTAGTCAGGAAAGTGTAGCTAGCTTTCAGTCTCAGCTAACATCTTGTCATGAAGCATGGCTAAGAAGGCTGGAAATGAACATAAAATTGGAAGTTAACAGAACTGTTGCAGGGCTTTTACTACAGTGGCAACAATACCCATGTCACAGAACAAATTCAGTGAGAAAACAATTTTTACCATGAACACCATTGGGAAAAAGCCAAAGTTCCCATTCAAGTTAAAGTAGTTTTGCCCAAGTTAAACAAATGTGAAAAAATGAGGGTTTTATGATTTTCCTAATTCCTCCAAAATTGTGGTGCTCTTTTTGCATTATAGGCCAGGGTGTTCTGATCAGCCAGATTGCTTTCAAATCAAACATTTTACTTTACCTGTTGCTTGACCTTAACCCACTGGCTCTCCTTTGAATTCCTTTCTCCATCTCTGTTCCCCTTTCTCTTGTTCTGCTGCTGTACTGCTTAAGTTAATATTACTTTTAAAAGTTCCCTTTTAATCAGATAGAGTCTGCTGGCATGAGCTGTCAGCAGTATTCATTTCTCTAGGCTCTTGCCTTATGTTGCATTGCCTTGGCAACAAGATTTAGCAGCAAGGCAACAGCCTTGAACTTGTCAGAGTCTGTTACAATGCGCCTCGCATGTATTGCTCTCCAGCACATCGGGTTGCTATAACAACTTCTAACAATAAAACTCATCTCTCAGCTTTAAATACAGGAACTTTTACAGCCTGTTTCCTGGCTGAGCTGCAGCTATATTATGTGAACCCTGGCTAGGTTTGTTTCTCCTTCTTCTTCCTTTCTGAAGATGGTACCAGCCCTCCTCTACTCTTCCTCCAGGGAAAGGCACTCGGCACAGCTGCTTGCCACATCCTGGAGCGAGGCTGCAGCCTGCAGAGAGCGGCACTTTGGTCTGTATCAGCTCCGGCCTCATCTCCTGCTCCAGCTAATATTCAGCTAGTGGTAGGGATGAGAGCAGAGGAGCAGAACTGGAGTGGCCAGACCTGCAGAGAACTGATGATTATCCCCATGTCATCCAGCCCTGTCCAGCACAGGTCGTCATGACACAGATGTCACTGATGTCCTACAAGTAGGTCTGAACCACCGACTTCAGATCTTAAAAAAAAAAAAAAAAGGTGGAGACAGGGCATACATATTGTAGCATCAATGCCAGAGAAGCCCTTTAATAAACCAGAAACGTATTTATTCAACGGAAGTGCACAGCTAGGAGTATAAATTGAGTTAGCGAAGCACCAGGAAGTGTGGAAGTTCCCCAGAAGCTTGTCCTCTGCCCTATAGCACCTCCTTCCTGTACTTCATTCATGATGATAGTGTAAAGTACTCATCCTTTTCCTGTATGTCACTGCGATGAGCATCTCGTGCAGGCTGAATATCATTCACACTTTTCCATAACACAGGTCATATCTCTTCAAAGGGACAGAATTCTTAACCAGCAAATTGAACAATAGGAAAGCTTGTTTAAGAAAACTCAGGATACAGCACATTTCAAGTGCAGCAAGGGATGCAAACAGCAACAGGAAAGAAGCAGCAGCTCTTTCTTCCTTTAGGAATAAGGCTCACAGCTCCTGCAGCCAGGAAGCACTGACTGTGATATCGCATTGAATGAGATATGGAAGGAGGCAGATCTCTGCCTAAGTGAAGGTTAGTTTGTTTACACAGATTTTAAAAAGTAAAAATAGTGCCTTTCATTTTTTAAAATTATTGCCTACCTAAAGAAAATAATTACAGGTAGCAGGAATGTCAGATTTCAAAGAGAGGGGTGTTTGGCTGGGGATCTGGCCTCAAACTGCTTCCAGGACTGAGGAAGCAGAGTTTGCAATAAAATGGGGAGCCTGAGGCACYGAGCTCTGCACAAACCTGCTGGGAGAGGCTGTCCTGGACCAGAAGAGTTTATGGTTTAAACAGTTGAGGCAAAGCAGGAGTGGGAGGAGAAGCAGAGGCACCAACTGAGTTGTCTGAGATCATTTGGGGAGCCAGCACCAGTGCRGGATTACAGCTTCCCGTCCCGTGCTCTCACCATGCTGCTGCTGCCTCTGCAATCATGGATTTCTGCTGCAGACTCCCTCTCCATCTCTCAGAAGCCAATGTCCAAAGTAGAGCTACAAACTCTTTCCCAGGGTCTGCTCTCTGTTCCTCCTTGCTCACTAGACCTGTTCACTGCCCCCCTCATCATTTATTTTGTTTATTTTAGAAAGATGTGTGCTCTCATGGTGCTCAGGTTTATGTGCCAAATACTGACCACTACCTGGGATTGCTTGCCAGGTAAGCATGGGAGTTCACTCGCATAAGGCCAGTTGTGGGACCTGGGCTATATTTCTAAGGTTTACAGTTTCTTCATGGGACATATGTAGAACTTTAAATACCAACTTTTCCACTTCCTCCTATTATCTGAGATGCACAGTAACCCAATACTTTGTGCCTGGACTCCTGCACCCACTAGAACAAACATCTGTTTGTTGTACTGTGATTCATTTAATATATTGCACAGCCCAATATGCCAAATTATTTCAGCAAATTCAGGCCCAATTGACTTTTCCTTAGCTGAATGGGCWGAATTGCTCACAAAGGCTGTGACTTCAGATTGGTTTGTAGAATGGGATCTTTAATTTCTCTGAAGTTACATCAATTGATCCCTAGTGCAAGAGAAGACATGCTCTGATTGCTGGAATGGGAATCAAGAGATTTGTAGCCCTTGCCATGAATTTCTCTGTGGCTACATGAAGCCACACAATACCTATACATGCATAATACAAATAGAATCATAGAATCAGTAAGGTTGGAAGGGACCTTTGGAGATCATCTAGTCCAACCTCCCTGCTCAGCAGGGTCACCTAGAGCATGTTAGACAGGGTTGCATCCAGGTGGGCCTTGAAGATCTCCAGAGAAGACGCCACAACCTCTCTGGGCAACCTGTGCCAGTGCTCCGTCACTCTCACAGGGAAGAAATTCCCCACCACGTTCAGGCAGAACTTGCTGTGCTTCAGTTTCTGCCCATTRCCTCTTGTCCTGTCACACGGGACAACCAAAAAGAGTTTGTCCCTGTCCCCTTGACACCCTCCCTTCAGGTACTTATACAGATTGATGAGATCCCCCCTCAGCCTTCAGGTGTATCAGCCACTCCTCCCAGCTTGGTATCATCAGCAAACTTGCTGAGGAGGYACTCTGTCCTCTCCTCATTCAGGTCATTGATGAAAAAGCTGAACAGGATGGGACCCAATGCTGAGCCCTGGGGGATGCCACTAGCCACAGGCCTCCAKCTAGACTCCACGCCACTGAGGACARCCCTCYGAGCTCTGCCTTTCAGCCAGTTCTCAATACACCTCGCTGTCCACTCATCTAACCCACACTTCCTGAGCTTGCCTAGGAGGATGTTATGGGAGACAGTGTCAAAAGCCTTGCTGAAGTCAAGGTACAYWACGTCCACTGCTTTCCCCTCATCTACCCAGCCAGTCTTTCCATCCTAGAAGGCTATCAGATTGGTTAAGCAGGATTTCCCCTTGGTGAATCCATGCTGGCTACTCCTGATCACCTTCTTTTCCTCCATATGTCTGGAGATGGCATCCAGAATGAGCTGTTCCACTGTACTGCTAACGTTAAATATAAACAAAATCTATATCCAGTTCTTCGCTGTCAATTTGAGATGCATCTTGAATGCCTGACAATGCAAAMTCAAATACATATTTCCTAAGGAAATGAGGCTTCAAAGGTTGTGCAATTTGTCCATCTGTTTGTCCATCACCACTTCCACAGAAGCATAAAACTTAATGCTGCTGCGGAAGCATATCCTGATGAACTGGATATATTGCCCTTACTTTTAAACATGAAATCATGCTTATTGCACAACAGAGATTTCTGTGCAGTTAATATGATACCTTTCTTCCTCAAGATCTTTGTTAGTGCCCATCCTAACCRGGTTCAGTAACCTGCATGCGTGCTTTTTGGCCTTTTTATTACACAAAGTTTCCTTATTTACTCCAGAAGCAAAACTAACAGAATCTGGTATCCTAATACTGACAGCCTGGATTCAGGGGCCCTGCCTTTAATTATATGCCAATATCCCTCCTGTACCCCTGAATACTTTGTGGGCAGCGAGTGTGTGTGCTCTGTCTTCCTTAGCATCATTAAGTTTTATGCTTGCTGAACAAATGATCTCCTAAAAGAGCTTAGTATGGCACCAGTGACCACAGTGGTCTCTTTTTAAAAGATRATCCATGCATTATTTCTAGACTTTTCCCATTTTTTCTCCTCCTGTAGCAGACAGGAAAACTAAGAAGTCTTGGAAATGGCTATGGAGCTCATATTTAACTTGCAAAAAGCCGAGTACAGGTGAGCAGGGATGCGTTTGCACTGTTCTGTGTGGAAACAGAGCCAGGTAGAGAACGCAGCAAACATTTAATTTTCATCCTTGTCATAAAAAGTTTAGAAGTGAAGTCCTAACATCTGGTATTTAAATGAAAAGAGCGGACGTGGATACACTTGCCTATCTACCTGGCCTGCTGCTGCCTTTTCCTATCCAAATGCACAAATGCAGCTGTTGGTAACCACCCAAATGCGATCAGCTTCCAGTGCTGGCTGGGCTGAATTTTCCTCATACGAAAGACAAAGATAAGATCTCTAGATAGGCTCCTTCCTTCTTTCTTTGATATCTTTTCCCCCAAACACACAATTTGTTGTTGCAGTTTCTAGTTTCACTGTTTCCAAACACACAAAATTTATTTTAAACCTGATCCAAAGCAACTTGTGACATGTTTAAAACCTCCATTTAACTCAGATTTGTAAGTTTAAAACAGGATCAACTTTCTACTGAAATGTTCTCAGGCCATTCCTTGCCTTGGCAARCTACATTGCTGCTGTTATATTCCGTAGCCTTATTATTAAAAAAAAATCTGGTATTAATTGTTCCTAGATAATTTTCTATGGGAGAAAACCACACACAAAACGCTTGCTCTCTCCTACTTGGACACACATGCGCCTCCAGGGTGTCAGGATGTGACCTTGCCAGAACTAGTACACATAACACATAACTGCTACCAAACTCACTGCAGAGCTTTTGTGAGTAAAACAACTTGGCTGTTTACAAGACAGCCCCCGCAAAACACAAATACAAGTGGGTCAGTTATTGTCCTGGCAATTCCAGCACTGTCGCTCTAATAGAAGAGGTTGTTTTGCAATTGTGGGGCTGCATGTGAGCAACCTCATAAAAKCATGTTTAGCCCCTTGCTCGAAGGGAAAGCCATTCCCCTCCCCACCTCTCACCCCCACCCCCCAGCCTGCTTGAGACATTTCTTGGCTTGAAAACAGTGCCAAGGCTGCAGCTGCGTGGATCCATGGCAACGGGAGCGTTACTTCCCCAACGCCACGCCAGCAGAGTGGAGATGAGCACGTCCTTCAGCCTCCCAATGCCTAGCGGGCGCCACATGCTGCTGGCAGGATGCTGCCACTTGAAAGCTGTGGTGCTGGAGCTAGGCTCCTGCTGTGAACTGAGCCACAAGCAYGTCATATATGCACAATACGAGAAGGTGAAAGAAATGAAAGTTACAGCTGTAATAAAGGTATCATGTGTATGGGAGGGTTGTTAAGATAATGGGAGTTCTTTTATGGCTTGTTTCCTGGCCTTGATCACTTGATGTGGATCAAGATTACAAAAGAGTTAATGGCCTCTGTCCCATTGCAAAGTTGATGTCAGGCAGCTTTGGTTGCTACTTGTCAGGTCCTGCTCCCTCTCCCCTCTCTTTTTTCATCTGATGGAAATATAGAATTATAAGGACCTAAAAGATAGCATAATTATGACAATTTAATTAAAAGCAAGGCATACTGAACTACTTTCATGAAATACCTTTTTAACAGAACTTTCAACATTTTAGTTAAGATCAAATAGCAGCTTAAAAAGGACAGTTTCATYTCTTTAATCATTTCAGTTTGTATATCATAGACAGTACTGTCTGATAAATTAATTATTAAAGTATTTTACATTATCCACATTGTCAAGTTCATTAGGGCCACTTCAAAGCTTCTAACAGGCTCCAAATTCCCAAGAAGCAAGCACCAAACATTTTAGCTTAGCTGGAAAGCTCATTCTACTTTCTCTTATTTAACTTATTAGTCATGTATTATTCAAATGAAATAAATAGTGCTGCCTCCTGCCAGCATGCTCATCTGGGCAAGCTCAGTAACAGCTCTCCTTGGCTGGCTCGCTCAGCGCAGGGATCTCATCAGCATTCAGCATGGGGGTGTCACTGGGCCATGTCTCAGCATATACCCTTAACGCACCCCGCTCCCCCAGTGCCCTTGCACAGAGCTAGCACTGGTCTTGTTGAGTCAGAGGCACTGGGATGCTCATGGTGTTTAGATGCTTACCTATGCCCTAATACTTATCTACTGAATCCTGGGTATTTGCCTGGCATGTTATCCAAATCCCAGAATTTCCCTGCCTTCCTGGGAAAAAGGAGAATATCTCAATTTCTTCTCCATATGGGATGTGGTACAGCTGGGGCATCCACCTGAACCTAGGAGCCTGCAAGCCCTCCAGGGTCTATCAGGTGAAGTGAAGGCCCAGACACTGCGAGTTCACAGGTTTAGATCACATTCCCGCTTTCCTCTTACGAGCTGGGCAGAAACCATACTAATACTCCTTTATTTTTTTTTTAGATTCTCCACCTGTAAAATGGCCTGGATATAATCTACTTCAGAAGACAGGTCACAACCACAATCAAGTGATGTCTGCAAAATGCGTTCTAATCCATATACTTTTTTCTCTTACAAGACGATTCTTTTCTGGAGTGAAGCTTCTGAAAACAGTTCATAGGTTCCTGTGCAGAGATCTCACCAGTTTGTCATTATTATTTTCACCAAGCAGGGAGGAGAATTAGCCCAATTTTTGTGTTCAGTGAGTCAAAAACACTTAGAAGTCACCTTTGGGTATGGAAGACACAACATAATTCTGCCAGACCAGGGACTTAAAAACAACTAAGAAAATRCTACAGACTTTGATATTATTGCTTCTATTTAATGCTTCCTTTAGCATCTTCTTGGAAGATGGGAATCCAGACTTTTTTTACCTTTATTAGATCAAGATCTTAGTCAGAAAGTCAGAAGAAAAATGGGGCCACATGTTGGCCCTCAGACAATGTAGTAAGATGTTTTCAGTGGCGGCATAATTTATTTTATTTTAAATTACAGAAATATAAATATCACATTGGTATTCTATCTGCAGTGGGGCTTGTTATTTCTGCACTAAATTGGGCCCTAAGTAGAGAAATTTAATCAAATCTAATATTCCTGGTTTGCTCCCCGCTGGCTCTAGGAGTTTGTAAGGTAGAAAATAAGGCAGTACAGACCTGCTCTCATGCTGTAACAGCTGTCCTTGCACTGGCTTCTGATGCTCCTCTGACAGGCAGGACAGTCATTWTAGACAAACCCTGGAGGAATTAATGAGGCAAGTTAAATGGAGATGCTAAGTTTTTCCTTGACTTGTCCTTTCCCTGGTACACTAAGATCTGCAAGCAGCCTGGTTATTTCATGCTGGGGGCATTCCCCAGGTCACTCTCCCACAAAGGAAATACATTTTCTTTCTTGTATTTGTTTGCTGCTGTTCCCACAGTCTGCTAGCTAACCCAAACTGACTTATTAATGATTCACTGGTAAAACATAATTAAAACACAATCAAGTAAACAGTTTCACTGGCATCAGTGATAAGACTGGCTTGTTTTTAGCTGCTGTCCTAAATTCAGCCAAATCAAAACCTCTGCAAACTAGTAAGGGAAGAGGCTAGATAACCTTAACTCTGCCCACTGGGACTCGCCACTAAGAAGCAAGCGTCCCTGCCTACATGCCTTGCCTAGGCAGAGCCACGGCAGTGGACACAAGGCAGTTTAGGGAGGTCAGTCTCTGAGTGTGAATGAGTGTCTTTGATCCCTCTGAGCACAATCAAAGCAAAGATGTGGGGAAAGGAGGTGGCATGAAAAMCAGGTCTCTCTGCCTTTATCTGATACACAGGCTGCAGGTCGAATGAGGAGGAAGTGAGAATGCAGTTCTAATGTAAAAAATAGCACTGGAGGTACTTTCCAGGGCACTGGAGCATGTGGAACAGGCCAAGAGAACTGGCAAGCATATGGATAAGTAGGGGCATGGTAGGGTGAGAAAGTTTCCATTTCTCTCAGGAACAACATGTACAAGCCAGGAAGGACAGCGGAGAAAAAGGCGTCTCCCCAGGCGTCCCCGCAAACAGTGCGGGACTGTTTGGTAAACTGGAGAGACATGGGATAAACATTTGAAATGTTTCAGACTGATCCATCGCTGTTCCCTGCGCAGATGCAGAGCTCTGACAGGTGCAGCTCTCTACAATCCTTTATTAAAAGCCACAGCCAAATGCACAATCTAACCCTGAATTATTATTATGAGTCAGAAGAGGCTGAAAAGGCCATTTCACAATGCTGATTGGATTCAGCTGCAGAGTTCAACATCGGCAAATGATCTCCGTGATCATTATGCCAATGTTGCATAGCTTTTTAAAAGTCCTGACATGTGCTTTAATATGAGTGTCGCTGGATTCTGGCATGGTTCCAAGAAACAAATTTTATCGATAAATATTCTGCAGGGTGAGTAGAAGATAGCCTGTAACACAAATGCAAACAAGCTTGTAGTTTACCCTGATGGGACACTGATGTGATGATCAAAGTGAGCCTTTCCAGTCCAGGCTGCTAGGATTGCATAGATCCCTCATGGCCAGGGCCAGAAGATGTGGTAAGAATAACTGGGAAAGAGCAATTAGGTTCAGCCAAGGAGATTAATGAGGAAAGAAAACTCTTCCTTTGTGTTAGCTTGCTTCTCTCTCTCCTCTCTTCTGTGCCTGCCACTGGGAGCACTTCACCATGGCTGCCTGCACTGGCAGTCCACTGGCTGCTCCGGAGCAAGAGAGGCTAATGAGTCAGGGCGGTCTTTTTGGCTGCTGGTGCCCATCAGCATCCTAATATTGCYTGCTCCTTGCCATGATCAGTCTGCTTGGTCTGCCTCCATGTGCTGAGCTCTTCTTGGGGAAGAGCCAGCAGTCCCTCAGCCCCACCCAACAATGCTTCCAAATGTAGAATACTGGCTGCAGGAAATAAATTGTATTCTCTTCTTTTGGATTACAAGCTGTGCTGTGGTGCATTACGCCCTAAATATTACTCCAGAGATGTGAATGAGAGTGAGCTCGACAAGCTGGAGAGAGTGCTGCAGAGGGCTAAGGGAGCTGCCCGGAGGCCAGCCACAGGATGTGAGGGAGTGCCAGGGAGAGCTGGGTTTGCTCAGCCTGGAGAAGGGTTACAGGGAAGATGGAGCCAGACCCTTTTCAGAYGTGAACAGTGAAAAGACAAGAGGCAACAGATTAAAATTGCAACTAGGAAATTCTGACTGGATATAGCAAATAAACCTTTTCACCTTGAGGGTGGTCAGCACTAGCACAGGCTRCCCAGAGAGGCTGTGTATTCTCCATCCTTGGAAATACTCAAAACCCAGCTGGATGGTCCCTGAGCAACCTGCTCTAACTTTGAAGCTAACTTTGAGCAAGGGTGGACTACAGACCTCCAAAGATCTCTTCTACAATTCTATCATCCTATCTGCTTTGTGCCTCCCTTGGAAACACATGAACAGTCATGGAGACTCAAGCAGTTTAGTATTAGCTTGGCTTGCGTTGACCAGCTAGACACAGCAGCAAGTGTTGGCTGGGTTGCAGGTAAAGCTTTGCAGGATAGAGTATTACTGTGTAGACTGAAGGGAGAGGAAGGAGGACGGGCAAAGTAGCTGCCAGCTGCTGCTGACTGCTTTCTCCTCCAGAAATATGCATACAGATTAAGGGCCAGGGACTGGTTTAGTGAGTCACCTATGCACGGACAGAGACATTTCTACCTGCAGGAGCCCGAGTGCAGTGCCCAGTCTGTGCATATTTAAGGGGTTAGTCCTGAGCGCCGTGCAGTCAGCCAAATATCCCTTCTCCCACTGAGTCYCCAGGATGCACAGCAGGCCCTGAACTAACACAGTGCTCACTGAGAGCCACGTCTTCCTCTCCTCTTCACCCTCAGCAGATTCATGGCTGGACTGGGTGTAGTGACAAAATGCTGTGTGTGAGTAGCACAGGTTGGCTGCAGCACYGTCACGGCGTGGGCCCCAGGGGGCTCTTGGGGTAGCCCTGACTGCTGCAAGCGAACCCTCTCCAGTCTGGAAGCAACTGCAAAGCAGCCTTTTTGCCTTGGTTGTAGACTCTCTTTGTGGCTACGGTCTCATTTCAGCATTTCTGTAACAGCCTCCCATTTTTGTCAACAGAGTTAACTTACAGACCACCAGTAAAAATTGCCAGGGGCAGAAGAAAGTGATGGAAAGTATTTTCATTAGGAAGAAAGCATGGAAAAATTGTCAGATTTTACAATAGTTGCACTTGGTATTTTTATGAATACAACCCTCCTCCCTCCCAAGCAGAAAATTGATGGTTATTAAGCTAGAAAAGTAGCTGGTAGTTTTTTTTCGAGGCATTCAGCAAAACAATGAGATGCTGGCATGTTTTTGGAGCTGTGCTCAACACCAGAAATAAAGCTGTGTATATCTAAAGGCCATCAGTTCATTGCTGCGAGAGCTAGTGCAAGTCCCCAGCAACTACTGAGGTGCTTTGCCAACCCTGGAGACAGCAGGCCTCCTTCTCCCTCCACTTCACACGGATCTGAAACAAGAGCAACTCCACTGATGCAAGCCGAGTTGTAGTGAAGCAAGGGAGAGGGGAGCCAGCCACATTTGCTAGGCTGCTTTCAATCCCCCTCAAGATGTATTTTTTTTTTAATTTAGAATGAAGCAGATCAAAGAAATAGTGAACAGAAGCCAAAGCAGAGGTTTTGAGGATATTGCTCTGAATCAGTGCCAGGTGATTCGCTGAGCTCTGCTTTTTCACCTTGGGGAAGCATCCATCAGCCTTCAAACATAGACATTTCCTGCCCGTTCTAACATGCTCTGTTTTTTCCTGGGTTCACCAGAGGTTTTCTTAAACATCAGCCAAAAAACAGGAGCGTGCTCCCTCCAGATTGTCTTCAGAAGGCCCAGGCTGTCACCAGTAAAACAGATCTGGGCAACAACAGTGTTGGATGAGAAATCCCACAGGAGCAACAGTAAATGTGAAAAATGTGACAGGGTCTTCTTCTGCGCCAAACGGGCCCCACGTGCCCCCCAGTCTCTGCCACTGCTGCTGCTGCCCTGAGCAGGATTGAGGGACCACGCCAGCAGCACAGGCCTCAGGGGGCTACCAGGCACAGGAGRGTTTGGCCTGGGCAGGCAGTGTAAAGTGCACCCAAAGGATTACAGAGGCACATGGTGTGGAGAAAGCCAACTGCTACGATCACAGCACCAAAAGCAGCAGAGATGCAAACTGGCAGCAGGATAAATGAAAGCTACAYCTCTTCCCTCGAGGGCACTTCAGCAGGTAAATACCCACCCAAAGTAGCTGCCTCACAACTCTGTGAGGTGGGTAGTGTGTGCAGAGGCTGGATGAAGGCATGAGGAGAGAGGGAGGCTCCCAGAGGAGGGCAGCTTTGGCAATCCCTAGAAGGACCAGGCTGGCCCACTCTGCAGAGGACACGTGCGGTCCCAATTCCACACCCTGCCTGTGGCTCCCCGCTCTCTGGGATGCACTCTGCGCACCTGGTGGCTCCTCACTCCACGAGGATGCTGGTCTGTGACTCACAGGTGTGCAAAGCTTYGCCAGCCTTGCCCTGGAGGATCATTTCAAGACAGCCGACTGGTGGCGAAAGCCACCACTTGGGCAGCAGTGCTGCTCTCCTCAGGGCTGGGCACTAAGGGCTCGCCCGGCCCAGGGCACGGGAGAAGACGAGGCTGCAACACAAGGCAAGGGAAGCACTGGGGAGAGCCCAAAGGCTGGGGAGGGCTTCCGCGGACCCCTGGCTCCTCCTGGGTGTTTACACGGTGTTTACGTCTCCCTCCCGTTTCCTCCCGGAGGCCCCCGAGCCCCCGCACCGCCCTCCCGGCGCCACGCTAAAAGCCGCCACGGGCACGACACCCCGAGCCGCCCGCGCAACGTAACGCACAGCAACCGCCCCGCCCCGCGCGACTAACGGCTGCGCCGTGACGCCGCGCTGACGTCACGGCGGCCGG
>NW_028185084.1:3001498-3077490 GCF_003343005.1 Rhea americana | reverse complement strand
CTCGGGCCGCAGCGCGTCCCCCCGGCCCGCCTGGGCGGTGAGCCGAGGGGCCCTCCCAGCGCGGCGGCGCCGAGCCGGGCCGGCGGCCTCGGCAGAGCGCGGTCGCGAGTGGAGGTGGGGCCGCGGGCGGCCGCGGTGTGCCCCGCTGTGGCGAGGTTCACCCTCTGCGCGTCTCCTCTCGCCGGCGAGGCGCCAGGGCAAGGCGGCCTCAGCTCTTCGCTGCGGGGTGAGGAGGTTTTGTGGGGGGCAGAGTCTGGTGTGCGCTTCAGTTGTGCCCTTTGCTTCCTCAGGCACGGTGGAGCTTTCCGAAGCCGAAGGGCGAGCTGGATGGTGTTCCGTGTGAGCGGAGGCAGAAGGAGCCCGGACGAGGGGAAGACGCTACAGAGGCAGGTAACAGGCCAGTGTGGGGGATGGCACTGCTAGATCCACTACCTTAATTTCATCTCTGTTTGGCTTTAACCRCTGAAGTGAGTTAATAATGATGGAGAAGCTGTTTTAACTTCATGCAGGTTTATAATTATGGCCAAGCAAGGAAGGGTCACCTGTTAAAAAYTACAGGGGGACCAGACCAAATGACTGCTCAAAAGCTGGGAGGAAATAGCTCCTCTTTATGTGGAAATTAAAGGCAATTGTATTGCAAAGTTTGGGGAAGACTTAAGTGATTTCTTATGCTGTAGGAGATACCTAAAATAGAAGTCACGCTTAACATGGGTTTTATTGCTAATCTACTTTAGTGGTTTTTTTAATATTACAAGCAAATCCTTCAACAGCAAGTGCTTTTTAATACATTTTTTTTTCTTTCTTCTTAAAGAGAATCCCTTCTGCTTGCTAAGAAAAACATGGCTTGTCAGCAGGTAGCTGTATTAAAAGGCAAAGCTTTATTATTCATTGCCTGTTTAAATGAAACATTCAGGCTCCTGGAGACAAAGCACAGGTCAAGAAAGGAAGCTGTGMCTTTATGAGTTTATGAAAAGGATTCTTTTCTGTTGGCTAATCACTGTGTTGTTGCTTGCTCTCCTCTGTGTGTGTGGTTATTCTTTTTTTGCCTCTTCTCTCTGAACATAAATTGGCAGCAATGTAATGATTAGTTTGTTATAGAGGACCAGCAAAAACAATCAAAATACAGTTAAGTTCAGTGTAGCATTCAAAAACTGTATAAACCTCTGAAATTTGTCCTGAAAGTAAATCCAAGGTGTAAGTGAAGTCATTGAAGTCAAGATAGCACTTTGAGGATGTAGGCMGGTAGTACCTTCTGAGTTTAGTTTGCTTCTTACTTGTGTCTGTGGACAGGCAATTTGTCACATGTTACCCCTGTGGGCTCTAAATTTTCTATGATGAGAAGTGTGAAGGATGGTCTTGGGCTGAGGTTTTTATACCTGAATGYAACAAATCTTGGTTCAGTTCCTGACTCAATTACAGCTTTGCTGTTTGACCTTGATCAAATCACATCATCTTCCTGTGGCTCTCTGAAATGCAGGCAGCCTCCTGGCTTCCTTTTCAGATGGCAGATGTTGCAGTACAGGACTGTGTCTTTTGGCATAAGACCACACTTGCTTGTGGCTTCTTGTTGTTATTGSAGTGTAAATAGAGTAAGTGCATTGATAAGCTCAAAATGTTTGAGACCTGTATGCTGTTTGTTTCTCTCATCTATAAAGTGTTTGTGCACATAGCTGGTAAGTGAACTGTGAAATKAAATGGTCAGAATAAAATATTGTACACAACTTCCACATCTTGTCCTGGAAAGTGATGACACGAAAATTGTTAGATCCCAGTGGATACTTCAAAATGTGAGAAGATGATTAGGAAAGGCATTATCCCACCTTGGGCACAAATTGGAGAGGTGGGTGAAGAAGTGGTGGAGAGCACCTCTGAAGGAGTTCAGTTGCATGACTTTCATAAGCTTTCAGGCCAAGCTTCCACTGCAAGTTCAACATCTTTTGGACTGAGCTGGTGCCTGTAACTGCAGSCTGCATTTGCATCAGGGCAGCAGCATGGCCTTTTGTATCACTAGGTGTGCAGCTCATTATGGGCCCCCAGATATTGACAGTCACTGGCTGGTGAATTGAGAGATTGATGTTCATTGCAAAACCAAGTATATGTCCATAACAAAACCACAGCAAAAGAGTACGATTAGTCTATGCCCTTGTTTTCCCCTCTGATCTGCCATCTTTAATCCACCCTGTGCCCTTCTGCTCATCTGATCCCAACTGAGATCTGCAAAGTAGCTGCCAGAGGTCTCTCAAGAAGGGCCTGGGTGCCTCCCTTTTGGCAGTGACCTGAGAGGGCCCARTGGACTGTTCCTCCTGTACAATTGTTTTCTTGCTGTATGAAATAACATGCAGCCCAGAGGTAAATGTGCCCAGTGACCTCATGTACACCCTGGGGAGCAGATTTCTTTTGTCCAAGTTAATCTAATCGCCAGTATGTGCAGTATGTGCAATATGAAACTTTGGATTGTAGAGAAAGCTCCATTTTTTTTGGAAAAAAAATAGAACACCCCCCCCCCCAATGCTTAACCACTCCATTTCTGAGTTTCTGAAATGTATGACAAAAACAGYAGTCTATGTTCCTGCTGCATATAGGCCACAGAGGCATATATCTGCCTCTGAAGTAAAAAGACTGAAAATTGTTTCCTGTGTGCTTAACTTATGTGGTTGCTTCTGATCTGTGGCGACTTGTATTTGAGACCTTCAACACCATGTGCAAACACCCTTTTTGGCTGCCATAGGGTTCCTCAAGCTGTGGGGAATATTTGAGGTGCTCTGCTTCTTGCTGCTGTCCATATACCTGAAGGGGTGGCATGTGTGTTAGGCTGGTGYGCATCACTGTACATGTCACTCCTTCACTGGGGGGGAGGAGATGAAGTTTCTTTACAGAGTAGACCAAGCTTCTGGCCTCAGACTGATCTCAAGGAACATAAATGTCAAGTGACAAGGATGGCAAAAATTCTGTGCTGAGAGAGGTGACGCTGGCAGAGTTGTCCTCAAAGCAAGTTTCCAGAGGTGACAGCCTGCAGCTTGTGTGTGTGAGTGGCCCAGGAGGGCTGGGGAAGCTCTGAGGTTTTGTGCTTTGCTTGAATTGCAGGTACTAAGATGAGTCCGAAAATTACAACAGAGCTGCTGAAGCAACTGCGACAGGCGATGAAGAGTCCCAAATACGTCCAGGAGCCTGTCCAGGCCTACATAGTGCCCTCAGGAGATGCCCACCAGGTATGGATGGATTTTGAGAATAATTGTGCTATACTTCACAGTGAAATACAAGGCAGGAATAAYTAATTTCATCCTTTGCTCATGTGCTTTAATGATCCTAGCATAAACATCAGGGTAAACTCTGAGAAACACCATATTGGAAAAAGTTTCTAGAATCCATGTAGGGGATTGAGATTTTTATGTACTTGTGAAAAATCAAGGTGGATGTTCCACCAGCAGCCTCTCCTCAGATTGTCTCCAGGGGAGCAAGAGCAATTGCCAGAGCAATTACTGTCCCTGTCTTGGCTGTTAGAGAAGATAGATTTACCGGAGGAGGAAAAAGCATTACTGGGTTTTGATTTCTCCATTAGTACCTCCTGATCAGCACATACTCTTAACTCAGGTGACACAGGATTGGCTAAGGCGCTTTCCCGTTGCCAGATCATGGCTRTGTTTAGCTCTGATTGGAATTTGCTTCTTCATGCTAAAGCTCTGGAACCCCATATGGAGGAGCCTTTGGAGGGGAAGGGGAAGAGCAGGCCTCAGAGACTTTTCTCTTTCAAATGTTGCTCTGCACCGTCTAGTTCTGTGCATCCAAGAGGAGGACAGRCTAGGCTCATGGTGGTAATTTTGTTGCATACTGCTTTTAACATTAAGATTGTTGCAGTCCATGATATTAACTTTAATTTACTGAACTGCCTTTTACCTCCCCTGTCTGTTCATATGCAATTTTCACTTTTCCATTGCTCCATTGGGAGACTCAGGAACTGGCAAGGCTAGAGCAACTTTTTTGCTCCTCAGCCATTTTCAGGAAACAAGATTTGAAGCTTTCCTGGCTCACACCCAAAGTTGACCTTTACTCCAGGGTGTGCAGGACTAAATGCAACTGAACTGGACTCTGCCCTTGGCTTGGCACTGGGGTGAACTGGGTCCAGACTTGCTTGTGCCTGAGACCAAATGTGCAGCATTGTGTCTCCTCTTACAGAGATCCAAACTCGGGCAGGTAGAGGGGAGGCATTTTTTTGCAGCTGCTATTGTCTGCTGCATTCCTGCCTCAAGCTGCCTCTGTCCATATATAATTCTGGTTTCATTTCACTAGACATTAAATGCTGTCATGTGAGTTGAAGAATGTGACCCTCAGGACTCCTGGGTTTTTCTGTTGCTCTCTTTTTCCTTGACAGAGTGCAGTAAAGCAGAGAGCCCTGTGTTGCTATTTCCTGCCGGGCAAGTTGGTCAGGTTTCTCTGCAGAGCAAATCCATCTAAATGGGAATGATTACTAAAAGCTGCTGATTCTGGCATCTCCTGACCACTCAGTGCAGGGTTTTGTCTGYGAGGTTTGGGAATTAGTGTAATTTTAGACATTGTAAACCGGTGGATCCCAGAACAGGCTTACTGATGGCAGGTAAATTACAATGAGCTGAGGTTTTCAACTTCCCCATGTTCCAAGAAAATTTCTTCCCTGCATGCAAATAAGAAATCTGGAGTTAAGTTTTGCTCTTAGGCAGCTCTTTCTTCCATGACTCAGAGCCATGGTTTGATGATACAAAGCTTTTGATGGCTTGAGCCATTTCTTCCTCATAGCCAAGCTATTTACTGCTGTTCTTGCCTCTCAGCTGTTCCTGAGATCCATGTCAGAGAACTCATCCAACAAACAGCTTTTCCCCCTGCGGTATTGACAGAGGGTTTAGACTAGGGAAAACTTTATTCCCTTTTTATTTGCAAAGAAACCCCTGGATTGTACTGATGCTATGTTGCAACTTGCTGACTAACTTTTTTGTAACGTCCCTGGGAGTAGAGGGTATCTTGGATATTTGAGCTCTGAGCTCTCTGATGTTTTTAATACTATTTTTCCTGCCAGAGTCTAAAGGCTTAGTTTTTTAATACTATGAGGAGGCTTCCCACCAATCRTATCTCTTGCTTTCCATGTTTAATGGTGTAAGGAGCTGAAAAGACTTGCAGAGTCTGACACACACGGTCTGCTCTAACTCTGGCTTATCCAAGACTGTTAATAGCCTGGATTTGTGGCCCCTTTAGCTAGCCCTGAATGTTTGCTACTTCTATTTTTTTTATTTTTTATTTTTGGAACTTTTGATGCTGATGAAGTCATGAAGCAGTTGGAAGAAACTGCTTCCTTGGGAATCTAGTGGTCCAAAGCCTGGTGGGCAAGAAGACCAGTCCCACTCAAAAGCGAGCTGAAATCTATGCAAAGAGTCCTGCTTACCTCTGTGGATGTTGAGGTCAATCCTGTAGCTGGAGTTATGAGAGGAATATGAAGTACTGGGTTCTTGGGAATGAGGCACCTAATTCTGTTATGATTCAGTTAAAAAGACCTGTCTAAGCATTTGGGGTATTGCAGTGGTGAATGCAGGATCCATTTTTATGTAGTGTCACCCGGTTCCCATTTAATCTGACGTTTGCTCGTGTGGGGGCGTTCATAGATTGGAGGAGCTTTCCTCTTGATGGGAGGGAATGATATTTGGGTTGGAGCTTGGGTTTTGAGCCAGTCACAGCTTTACTGGGCTTGGCTCCAGCTCCTCAGGCCTTGACTCAATAGCAAAAATAAATTTGATCAAATGTGGCTGATCTTCCACATCCAGGAAACACTTGCTCAGCTCTGGGCCCCATATTTGGGTTGGCAGAGGTGCTATCTTCTGCTCATAATTGGCTGCTCTGACACACGCTTGTTCTGAGCTGCAGAATCAGTAGAGTTATAAAGCAACAGAGATGATGACTTTTGCACAGGTTGCAATGACCTGTTCCAGATCTTACTGATGCAGTTAGCTTTTTGGCAGCAAATACTGACCTCCGTCAAGTACGCAGGAGTGTTTGTTCTTTGATGGTAGGGCATCAGTGTCGTAGCTCTAAGGGCGGTGAGCTGCTCTTTTCAGTGCTGCTCTTGGTTGACACTAGAATGCCCAGAACATATTGAGCTGTGGCATGTTAATGGCCCAACCATACAAACTCCTGTGAGAAGCACTGCTGATCTATTCAGGCTCTTCCTGGCTTTGCTCAAGAGTTTCTGTGATGGAGCCCTCCAGTTTTGACTGCATGTCCCAGACTGATGGATGTGGTGGAGAGCAGCCACAAAAGGCTTGGGGAGGACCTGTTAAAGGCTGTCAGGGCTGCGGCCTTGGGGAAATACCTCATTCTGATTGTGCTGTAGCCTGTGCTTTGTGTGGCGCCCACAGGTGTTCCCCTTGTAACTTTAGCCCATGCAAAATATGGACTTATCTTCACACAGTTGAAGTTGCTGTTATGGAACAGAACAGGTGGACAGGGCAGGAGGGGTGTGCAAGAATTCAGACTGATGGATGAATAAACTGTCTTCCCTCCAGATTCCTCCTAGGCCTCACTGACTCATTGTAAACTYTTAAAACAATCCCTTGTCTGTGAATGGGGCAGTGTGAGATATTTCTCACCAGATCAAGGTTCTTAGTAGTTCAGGTAAGCTTTTACCGGATATAAGACTGGTAGATTTTTTTTTTCTCCCTCTTTGTAGATTAAAAAATAAAAACAGCACACTTTTTTTTTTTAATGGCAATGCATCATATCTCACTGTTTTGTGTTGTTAATGCAGCTTGCTCAGCCTTAATTCTTCCTACGAATGTGAAATCGTTTATCTGCATAAGCAAACCAGCCTGCAGACTCTCTGCTGGGTAGATCAAGAGAAAGGGAAGAGAAGTTGCTGGTATGATTTCAGACGTACTTTATGATATGATTTACAGCAATTTTCAGCGTCTTTTAGGCATCGGACCCTGTGAGGTGGTTCCCCAATTGTGAGCTGGGTGTCTGATGCAGTGTAGGGGAAGGGGAATTTTAGCGATCAGCAGGCTGAAAATCAGTAGGAAATGCTGAAGTAGGAAATAATTCTCAAGTCTAGCCTTGCTGGGCCTTCGCATGCTGTCCTGCCGCTCTGAGATAAGCACCCGTGGGAAATTGGTGTTTGGATTTTGTTCCTGGAATAACTTTGTTCTCCTTGTCTAGCAGCTGATGCCTCAGCTGCCCTTTAAAAGAGGGTGAGTGGTGATGGCAGCGCTGTGGTGGACTGCGATGGGTTCATCCTGTCAGAAGGAGGTGTGCAAGGGGCGGTCATCCCTTTCCAAGGTGGATGTCTTGATCCCTATTCCCCCTGTGGGTGCTGAGTCGATGCTGTGGCCCTGCAGGGTTTGCAGGGCTGGACAGGAARAGCCATGGGGAACTAGACTGCTCTAGACACCTGTCCTGTTTCTGTCAATTTTCATTAGTGATTSGATAAAATAGAAGATTTGTTGGGAGCTGATCCTAGGCATCTTTCCTGGCAGCAAAGAGCAAAACCCCACTCTGCCAAGTCCTGTTTTGGGCCATRGGTTTTGCTGTGCCAAGGCACAGTATCAGCAAGTTAGTGGGGAAGGGTTGGTGGCTGCTGCTTAGGGCTTCCTCTGGGATGGGAGAGACATGCCTCTTCTAGGGCAAAAGGTAGCTGTTGATCCCAGGTGACTGACAGCTACCACAATTTTTGCTTCTCATTCACTTCTGTGCTTTTAAACCGTCTTCCTTCTTTGTGAAGAGTAACAGATTTAAAAGGAGTATTTTCTAATGAGCAGGCAATTTTAAAAACAGCCATGGCCAGAGAAAGAAGTGCAGTATCCATCAGAGTAGGAACTAAAGCAATCTGAGAACTGAGATGATTTTTCAGCTCAGCCTCCAAAATGTCTCTCCTGCTGCAGCACAGCTGAACATGCACAGGGACAGACATTGGTTTGAGACCATTTGTAAGGTACTCTGCTCCAGGGGTTTTGCAGCTTGAACAGCAGTGCTGCCAGTCTAGATTAAATTGATTTGCTGAATTAATTAACGGGCATGCTCAGCTGTCCTGASCTCTGATCCTGTGGGAATGGATCCCATTAAAAAAGATGTGGGGACCATTTCAAGGTGTAGTTGTTATTCTTTTCATTTTGACAGCCTCTGTGGATATAGGATATCTGTGCACATTAATGCTGCAAATGGAAGTGTCCGCAAACACAGGCTGTGATGGAATTGGGATGAGGAAGGACTAGCAGTCCTTGATTCTCTCTCACCAACTGAAAAATAATCTGGTGATTTCTGGTGTAGTCTCAATTTGAGCAGGCAAGGAAGAAGTGAAAGGATCAGTATCTAATTATGAAAGGTCCTAAGGGCTTAAAGGTTTTATAGTTTTGCCACCTTGGTGGCACTCTTTTAATGTCATTGTTGTGGGAAAGTCAGAGAGGAATTCTCATAAATTCTGTTGAGGGGACTTCAGTGGAGACAGTGAATTTTACAGATTTGATATGCTSATTACCCTGGTCTCCAAGATCAAGGAGTGCTTCTGGTTTCTCTTCCTTTCACGTTGCAGCTTCAAAAGCAGTGTTTGTTTGTTGCCCAAATGGGAGGCTGAATGTGAAATAAACATCTGCAAGCTCTGAAACACTTCAGTATTTACAGAAGTCTGTGGGAGAAAAGTGCTGCAACCTTTTTTTTAAAAAAAAAAAAAAACAAAAAAAGGCAGTTGGACATAAATGCAGTATAATCACAGATGATTAAATATTCCAGTGAAGTAGAGTTCAGCTTTTTAAACTCATTTATTTCTCTGCAACATCCTTTAGGAAAAAACATTATCAAAGTATTTGTCATCAGCTGATTTTTTTTTTCTGCTGCTATAAATAATTGCTGCCTCTTTTGTTTCCAGAGTGAGTACATTGCACCCTGTGATTGCAGACGGGCATTCATCTCTGGATTTGATGGCTCTGCAGGTACCTTTCCAGAACTTGGGTTCTTGCTGCTATGCATAATTTCCCTATGAAGAAAAGGTCCCTTTCATGGCACAGATGTAGGATGGAARAGGAAACCTATCTGGTTTGCTTGGACTGTTCTCATTTCAGCATCTGCAAAATTATGTCTTGGCTACCCACTAGAATTATGTAATAWCAGTGCAATAACAAGTTTTCAGAAAATGTTTGACCCCTGAATGAACCCCTCATGAAGTGAAATCCTGTTAACTCTTTCATGTGGCGCTTGTAGCCTATGTTCATTTCTTTTGATATGGAGACGGCATGATYGGCTTTTGTGTTGCCTGTTTGGCTTAGGGTGAATAGTAGATGACTTTAGCCCTTCTGTTTAAACAGACTAGACTAGAAGCACTGCATTTGGAAACAGAACTCTCTGGAAAAAGTTTGCTTATTTTGCAGAGACAGGATGTTTTCTTGGCTGTAGGATAGGTCTGCGTGTCAAGAGACCTCGTTTCTACCCTAGCTGTACCCTAAGCTCTGCAACTGATTATGCTGTGTGATTGTTGGCAAGTCACTCTAGTCTTTTTAGGCTTTTCTGTTCCCCTAGTTGTGTACTGGGATAAGTGCTGCTGTCTATCTCTTTGGAGGGTCCATTCATCAGCTCATAGGAGCTGTGGTGGGATCCCATGTGGAAGGTGATAAATTCAAGGCTGCAGGTTGCTGTTAATGGATAACATGAATCCTGTATTAATTTCATGCCTTCTACATGGCCTCTTCATAACCTTGATCTCTATTTTGGGATCTCATTCTGTACTTGGAAGGTCTATGTTCCCAGTCCAGCACTTGATGAGTCAGTGAGGTTTCACACAGGGGCTCACCTTGTTTCCTGATGGAAGACACTTTAGTTTCACATCTTGCAGGTTCAAGCAGCTTAAAATTGGAGTTTGCRTTGAGAATTTAGAAGGCAGTGAATTCGCGTTTGGAAATTCTGATCTACTAAGCTGGGCTTCAGTCTCTGAACATAGATGTGGGAAAAATAGTCAAGATGCAGAGACTCAAAGACCAGAATTGAGTTTGTTTGTGCCCTGAGTTTCTTGAATAGCCAAGGACAAGGCACTTAGAGTGTGAGGAGCATTGCTGAGACTGCACCTCAGTTGTCTGCTTTCATTGCCTTGTGAGGGATATAGCTCCCACAAAAGAGTTGGTAGAATAGGACAGACACCAAAATTAGCAGAGGTTTATGTTCCTATTTCCCATTTAGCCATCTGTGCTACAGCTGCAACATTTGAGGAGTGCAGCTGACAACTGGTGGTGACACTCAATGTCTGCTAGCCTAGTAAGAATTGTGGGTGACCAGAGCTTGGGCTTCCTCCCTATAAGAAGGTAGGATGGAGTCTGATTGTGCTCAGTATGCGTTAGTGTGACAACAGTCAAGTGAAAACCATGATCTCTGTTAAACAAGACTTTTCAAACAGCCTTGAGTTGCAGCCCTCAGAGTTGAGCTCTGTTAAGTTGAATTCATCTGAGGCAATTCATTAAGCTGAGCCCTTGTACGTGCTATACATGACGGGATTTGGAAGGTCATAGTATAAGGCAAATGGTGAATATTTCCATTGGAACTCGAGTAACATCTGAACAGTGAGCAGAGCTGCCTTCTGGGGAATTCAGGTGTTTCAAACACACTTACTGCTCTCTGTGTCTCTGGATGATGGCTGTCTGCCTCTCTCTAATCACATCTTTCTGCCTTCCTGCTTAGGTACTGCCATTGTAACTGAACAACATGCAGCCATGTGGACGGATGGACGTTACTTCTTGCAAGCTGCACATCAGATGGATAACAACTGGACTCTCATGAAAATGGGTATGTAGGAGGCTGGGATACTGCTCTGCTAACACACAGACAGYAATCGTGGGCTATCTGGTCACTTCTAACATGACACAACTTGGACTGTAGGAACACTCCATCGTGTGGGGGTTTAGGAACATCTCAGGTACAGTACTGCTCCTGCTTTAAGGTCCTGCAATTCTTCCTGCCCGTGAGTGTAGACYTACATTAGTAGACTTGTCTGAAATSTTAGCTTGGTCTTGACATTTTGGGTAGTGTGGGAACACTTCTGCGTGACTGCTGCTTTGAACTTCTTTATTCATGCAGGTCTGAAAGATACACCAACTCAGGAGGATTGGCTAGTGAGTGTCCTCCCAGAAGGTTCGAAGGTGGGAGTGGACCCTTCCATTATTCCGGCTGGTTGGTTTAACTTCATTGTATAACTCTGGGTTGGGCAACTGGATTTTACTTCCATACATCCCTGATCAAGCTATTGTGTGACACTATGCAGCTAAGAGTTGTGATGTTTCAGACCAGAGGTGATGCAGGGTGAAACTGTTGTTTATATAAACCAGTCTGGATTTTGGKTTTTAGGCATGTATCATGAGAGCTCCACAGCAACTCAGTGACATGCCCCAAAACACAAGGGGTGAGAGCTACTGTCTGGGTTTGCATTGACTTTTCCTGGTAAGCAGAGTTCCAGCCACCTCCTTCTGTCTGTACTGTGACTTGCCACAGCCACTTCAACACAAAGATGCTGAATGCATTGGCCAGCRTGTGTGTGAGCCAGAACACTAAGGCAAAATTTGCCCTGCTCACTGTGCTTGGGGAGCTCAGGATCTTGGCAGCTCTCTCTGYAGGAAGCATATTCCTGGAGAGGCACGATGTGTATCAGATGAATGTGTATCCATCTGTTTGTTTATATTTTAGAACCTTTGGCTCAGTTCAGAGACCACTGGAGGCAAGGGAGGATCTTCCCTTGGCTCAGGTGGGCTGAAAATCAGACTTGTGGCTATGTGGAAGTCTACCCTAACCCTCATCTAGCTTAGGTCTTGTGTGATTCTGGATGGCCCTGAGGTGGGGGATGTCCTTACGGCAGCCTCTGGAGTGTCGTCTTCCGTGGATTTCTGTCTTCCCGCTGGGGCAGCAGCTCTGCTCAAGTGTGAGGCTTCAGGGCTGCAAGGACTCAGCTTCTGTACCTGCTGCTGGCTGTAGTGGCTGCAGTTGTGGTTCTGTAGTTGCAATAGCTTTTTCTTTGTTTTGAGGAGGATGGGAAGAAGGAGGGGGCTCAGATTCTTGAGGCCTCACCCCCACCGATGACTGGGACTGTTGTTCAGCCAGTGTGTTCTTTAAAGTCACGACTTTAATGACTCTTTTCCCTTTGGTAGATCAGTGGAAGAGGATGTCCAAAGCTCTGAAAAGTGCTGGCCACAATCTTGTGCCCATCAAAGAAAACCTGATCGATACAATCTGGACAGACTGTCCCCAGCGCCCCTGCAAGCCGCTCATCACACTGGACCTGAGTTACACAGGTGAGAAGCTTGAATCCCAAGAGTTGAGAGAGATTTCTACTGCCCTTTCCCTTTTGCTTTCCCATTACAAAGTAGTGAGAAAAAACATTACTGCAGCCCAGCATGATCCATTGTGATTCAGTCAAAAAGATGGTAGTACCTCTGCTAATGGCTTCTTTGTCCTCAGCTTCAAATAGCCATTTTCTGGAGGCTAGATATGTATGGATTTTTTCTGAAGCTGTCTTAGAGAGGGGAAGCTTGTTTGAGATGGTTCATACCAGTCAGTAGGCAAGAGGGAGGAGCGCAAGCCAAGCACGCTATTTGCACACCTCCAGAATGCAATGTGTCAGTCTATGCTTCCATCACCATCACAGTAAAGTTGGTGACTGTAGCTTTTCATGTTGTGTTTTGCAGGGGTCAGCTGGAGAGAGAAAATTGTAGCCCTCCGTTCAAAAATGGCTGAGAGGAAAGTTCTGTGGTTTGTGGTAACAGCCTTGGATGAAGTAGCATGTAAGTCTTTGCAGTTGGCCTGGGCTGCTGCATCTCCCTTCTCAGTTTTTCCTTCAAATAATGTTCCTTCCTGCCTGGGAAAGGAAGAAYCCTGCCAGAGTGAGGCACTCGTTACAGCCAGTGTATTTATTAGAGGTCGATTAACTTGTACCAAGTGCAGTCAAGAAATCAGGTCACAAGCAGCGAGTCTGTATTTCTGTACAGTGCCTTTTTTACACCGATGAAGCTCTTGAATACGTTTCTGGCCCAGAATATGCAACAAATCACCACCTTTGAAAAACAGCCCATGCAAAGGGAAAGGAAGGTCATTTATAAAGCCTTAGGTAGTTTGAATGAGGGGAAGAAAAAAACAAAACACAACCTGTGAGGTTTTCTGACTGTAACTTATCCAGATGCTGCCTCACCCTCTGGGATGATGGAGGCTGGGGCTGTAAACAGTGTAACATGTCACTTTATACATACATATCTATGTATCTGTGTGTGTGTATATGTGTACACATGTATGTATAAGGCGAGGGTGCGGTATGYAGCATTCAGAATCCTCTTAAATTTCATGCCTTTTAAAATCAGTCTTTACCTCTGCAGTCTGTCAAATGTTTGGTTTAAAACAAGTAAGTTAGGCCTTAGTTCGTATTTCCAGATAATTTCAGTCCAGGGGAGAAGCTGATCCAAGGGTCTGACTGGAGAGTCCCTGTGTCTGGGGCTCCAGTATAACCAGGTCTCTGCACCCTGGTTCCCTGCCCAATGTGTAGGAAGGGAGCGTAACCAGAAAAGCCAGTGGTTTACCAGGGACTGTTGTTGCTAGTTTTGTGTATTCATGCCTCTGAGTGATTTCTGTTGATTAAAGTAAACTAAGTCACCAAGACTCAGAGTGTGGCAGTGGGAATGCCAGCACTGACCAAGTGTGTTGTTAATGCATGCACCTCATGTCTGATCTGAAATCTGAAATGGTAGAATTAAAGGTAGTGTGTTCTTAGCTCCAGCACAGCCAGCAAGGGGAGAAGCCAGCTTGCTGAGGTCTGTAGGCTCTTTTGGATCTGGGACACTGCGCACAGAACTTCTTTCATGAAAGAAGTACTTCCGAGAGCAGCAAATACAATTCCTCCCTGGGGAGGCCTGTGTGAGCAGAGATTCTGTCTTGCTCTTTCAGGCACATCTCCAATTAAATTAATGATAAATTGCTGCCCTGAGGTGGTTTCAGATTAAATGTCTCCAGCAAAGCCAAGTTTGGTTATGAATCAGGGTTTTTAAGATGGACAGGAGGAGGTCATGAGAGGAACTTACTGCCAAGTACCTGGTAGATTTCCTTTCCTAAGTTGATCAGGGAGATTTTGAATTTTATTAGATAAAATTACTATATTAAACTTTAGACAAACTTCTAGAGACAGAAATAGAGGGCCGCAAAACTAGGCAGTTGCCCCTTTGCTGCATTGGGAAATGGATGAGTGAGGAAGTTTGTACTCGCACAGTAAAAAATTCTTTGTGGCTCTTTCCTGCTTTCTAGTGACCTACTCCTTCCCTGGGGAGGATCAAACTCTATTTTTTACTTTTGTGGCAGAATTTACACAGTTTGAATGCAGTGCTGGTTGTGATTTAGGGCATGCTGGTTCTTTTCCCAGCTGTCCTGCTGGCTGGCCTTATTGCCTCAGGTAACTCATTTCAGCTAATTGGGTACCCTGGGGTTTTTATTTGACCCTAAAATCTGAGGTTTAGAGACTCTGAACATACACTTCTCCTCTGGACTTTGCTTGGAGTTGTGAGAGAGAAAATCGTTGGAAAAAAAACCTAAGGTTGTGAAGTCTACATTTGAGATATTGGAGGCACCCAAATGAGATGCCTTTTTGGAGTATTTTGGTTTTGCCTATTGTGTCTCCTTTCTCACAAGTATCAAAAGAAGGATTAGATGAAGAGTTACCATCTTCTGTAACTTTAAATCTTTCTGGCTATTGAAGCAAGCTCTTATCACACTGCAGAGACTGAAAAGAAAAGGGTAAATACTCTTTTTTTTCCTTTTTCTTTTTTTTATGCACATCCATACCTTTTTTGACAATATCTGCTTTTTTCCAAGCCAGGCTCCTCCTTGGGAAGTTGGACCCTGATTTCCCTCCTGGATGGCAGCATTCAAGCTGCAGTTCTGGTGCCATCTGCTGGCAAAAGCTCAGGATTGCCTGAAAGGCAGCAGCATRTGGGACACCTGGGTGGGAGCTGGGCTCATGACTTGCAACTGTACCAGCTAATTGCTTGACTGAGTTTTGCTGACCTTATTTTTAGCTTTCTGCAGTGTTACAAAGGATGAATTAGGACCTTGATTCTTAACGTTCTTCTTTTCCAGGGCTCTTCAACCTCCGAGGCTCTGATGTTGAGTACAATCCTGTATTTTTTGCATATGCCGTTATAGGAATGAACACAATCAGGTACTTGTATTTCCTCCCTTCTTGTGTCCCCCAAGATGAATTCTTCTGTGGGAGGTCTGTTCTAGCAATGCACTCTGTCTTTTAAAACCGCCTACACCCAGGCTGCTTTAATGTCCCTTCTGAGCACTTTTGTCTTCAGCATTAGTTACTTTCTTCACCTGATCAGAGCTAGAAAAGGGGAACCAAGAACTCCACTGTGCTCCCCAGCACTGCAGCTGACTTGCTGGGTGATCTTGGGCAGGATGACTGACCCCTCTCTCTCATCCTGAGATACTGTGGAGGGCTCCTAGAGCCCTGGGTGAAATGTGGGTAAGAACCAACGCTGGCATGGACACTGAAAACTTCTCTCTCATGTCATTGTTGAATCGCTTCAAAACTGAAGGGACCATGTAGAAAGGTTTGAGGATTGGTTTATGCCATAAAGCTGCTTTTCCCTAACTGTTCCCTGTAATGAGCCTCAGCAAGCACAAATGTTTTAGAGGTACCTCAGAGCTGCTAGTTCGATGGATCTGGAGTAAAACTTGGCTGTGTGAGCACAGGCAGTATGCAAGTGTTGAGTTCAAGTTCCAATTCAGTGAAAGTAAGAACAGTGTGGTAGATTTGTCTCCTTCCAGATGTTTCTCTTAAAAATTAGGGAACAGCCATTATATGCCTCTGCACTCTCCTGGTTGAAGTGTGGTTATGGGATGCAGCTGTTCTGAATATGTCATACAAACAAAAATGATGTCAGCTCCTTTCCCCTCTGCAGGGTGGTACATCTTAATTTCAAAGCAGGATTCAGGCTGTGTGAAGGCTGTGGATAAAACAATCTAGAACAAGTTATAAAGCATAATTAACAATCTTGTCTCTCCCTTAAACATCACCAGAGCAATGTGGTTTCTTCTTCCCTCCCTTACTTGAACCTTTGTCAGATGTGGGCCCCCCTATCTGCTCTTTCTGTTTTGTTTCTCAGGCTCTTCATTGATGGTGACCGGGTGATGGACCCAGCCGTGAGGGAACACTTACAGCTTGACTCCACCCTGGAGCCTGAGTTTAAAATCCAGGTGGTGCCCTATGGATCAATCCTGACAGAGCTGCAGGCTGTTGGTGCAGGCCTCTCGCCCAAGGAGAAAGTATGGCTCAGTGACAAAGCCAGCTATGCTCTGACTGAAGCTGTCCCCAAGGTTTGTGGCCCTGGTGAGGGAAAGGACTTCTCTTCTTCCTCCCTTCTAATGAGGGCAGCTGCCCTTCGCTTCCCCTCCAGAGTGCACTGTAGGCTGGCGCCTGTGCAGCGATCCAGCAGKGCTGAGGTATTGAGGGGTTGTTTAATCCTGGGGTAGCTGTCACTGGAGCTGCCCTCCCAACTCCCTAAGCTGATTTACCCAAAGAATTGTCAGCTTAAGATGAGACAAGTGCAATGAGAGAGGGGGGAGAGAGGGAGCAGGGTGAACTCGGGTCGTTGTGTCTGAGGCTGGAGCATCAGCCGTGTGTGGAATAGCCGTAAGAACTGCTTCAGGAAATGCTCCCAGGAATTGAAGCAGGRAAGCGGGGCAGCACTTTCAGGACAGGACGCTGAGCTTAGAGTGTCTGAAGGTGGTCCTCTTATTTGTTTCAGTAGCTTGAGTATATGGAGCAATATGTGACATTTCGTACTGAATATAGGAGGAGCAGAGTGACAAGAGTTGTTACAGCAGGGAACATTGAGGATGCGGATAGCCTGCAGGCGCTTGTTGTCCATGCAGTGAGCGCATCTGCTGACAGACAGTCACAGCATCAGAATTTTTTTTTGTATAGCTTTATGTGATATATCTTACCTTTGTACTTGAACCTGGCTGTCTGAGAGTCCTGCAGTTGACCTACTATCTTGTTAGAGAGTCAGGAGAAGAGAGGGACACTCAGTGAAGGACACAGCAGCAACTACAGACAGATAAGCTGACTTCCCTGCATCTTGTGTACATCTCTTGTTTGCTAGAGATCATGTTCTCTCTAGAACTCCATCTAGTTTAGAGACATCTACAAGCAGACGCTATGAAAAACATCCTAACAGATACTGTGAATAAATACACTACACAGTGATAAAGCTGGGAATCGAGGCCTAGTTGGCATTTTTCCAGATGTTGCTTTGGAGGACCAGACCTAACAAACAGAATTTTGTGCTCTTGCTGAGATGCTGAAGAGGCCAGGCTTCTGGCCTGAGAATCACAGGGCTCAGATAAAGGGGACACCTAGAAAAAAACTGAATTATAAGAAGTGTTTGTCTGTAAGTCTGCATTTGCCCACCACTAGGTTTCTGCCTCCTCCAGATGCGTAGACATCCTCTTTGTTTCACACACTGCTGCAGGTGTGTTTAGGATACAGTCCTACCAGTGGCAACGTAGCAGCTCATGGGGTTTGAAGCCCTTCCCTGTACACAASAATTTTAAAAGTAACCTTGTCTGTTTCTTAAAGACAGTCTCAAGAGCAAAGTCTGTGTATCCCAGACTGCCACAGTCTGATACCAGTACTAACCTCTCCAGCTCTTGTTGCCAAAATAGTAGCAGGAATGGCTATTTCTTTTCTCCAGTAATGACATTTGCTATTTACCTTGGTAGCTTCAATAGTTTCAATGTACTTGGAGCACTGGGATGGATAATAAAAGCAAAAGGAGGAGTTCTGGGAAGTTCTGTTGCTGCCAGCATATCCCTTTAATAAGGGATGTGACTCTCAGTGCCTGTGCACTGACTTGTGGGAAACAAACACAAGGCAAAGTAAGTTTAAACCCCCCCGCCAACAATCTCAAGACGTGAACAGGAGCAAGACTGACACAATCTTTGTGCCTGTATATAGTTAAACCTCTTGACAGCAGCAATCCTTTGGAAGTACAAATGGCTTCTGAACATACACTGCTTAAATGTTGCCTGCTGCCTTTCATTCAAAAAGCATAGTGGCTATGGAGCACCCAGGTTTAATTGTTGTGGCTCTTCAGACTTCAGAGTAAAACATTGCTTGTTGTATTGTGGTTGGAGTCAACGAACTAACCTTCAGTTTAGGTAAGCTGCTGTAGCTGACATAACGCAGAGCATCCATGTTGAAAAGTACAGCTGGTCTGGCCTAGATAAARGACTGTAATGTGTTTGCCCGTGTAGCTCTGGAAGTCTCTGCTGATATTGAGTCATTTCAGTGCTATGGGCTCTCTGTACACACGGGGAGAGTCCCTGCCCAAAGGAGCACTGCGCAGTAGAAAGCAGAAAGGGAAGAACTGGAATGTCTTGGTTAAAAAAACACCACGCGAATCAGTGGCAGAGCCAGAGTTCCTCATATTGGTTGTTCTTGTCAGCTCTACACTACAGCAGCTGAGCAACTGGCCAGGGGTGCTTTAAAGAGCACTGGTGCTGGAAGTCTGTCTATTGCCTGTCTCCATCAAAGCCAAATATTGATATTGGCAAGAATCCAGTGCGTTATTAAACAGACCTGCAAACGCGTTATAGATTTGCCTACAACTGCATGTAAATATGCTTTTTGCAGATTAATAGATCTGGGCAGTGTCTGTAAAAGACWGCCAATTTAATATAGAATCTGACTGTGGAGCAATTCTGCACTAACTCTGATAGTTTCCTGTGGCTTTTTCAGCACTTTATTTTCTTTTTAATGTAGTGTAATTGTCCTATTTTAAGAATCTGGAACCTGTAAGTCTCTAGGATTTGTGAGAAATTGGTCTTCTCTGAGGGTCTAATAGAGGCTGTATGCATTTGGTGGTGTTAGTTTGTGTACTGGTGTGTTGAGAAGAAGAAATCAGTACATAGCTTAGGCTGGACTTGTATAGGAGCCCTTCAGTCCCCTAGAGTATAGCAGTTCAAGCAGAGAACTGGAGCAGAAGACCTCAGTTTTATTCCTTCTTCTGTGGACTGTGACGAAGCCTGGGCAAGTTACCGGTGATGGCAAATTTTTGAAGGGATGCTCAGAACCAGCCATGCATTCCTGCTAATGTAAAGACAACTGACATCTAAAGGAAATGCACAGTGGTAAGGGATCAGTTTCTAGTGCCTAATGCAAGGCCACATCATCCAGGCACAGGAAAGCTTTTCTCAAACTCATGATGTAAGCCTCTTTTGGAAGAGAGCAGCATGTAAACCTCAGCTTTGCACTGACCTTTCATGGTTTTGTTGGCTCTTGATCTGTTTGACAGAGCTGATGCTTGTTATATGTGGGGGTGCTCAGTGCTGAAGGAGCCAAGCCTTTGGGGCCCARGGGAGCCTCCAGGTTTGAGTCCTGTGCTCAATACTTAGGCCCAGTCCTTTACCTGTTGCTCCCTGAGGGTAACAGTAAAAATGACTCAAGGTGACTTTTTAGATCCATGTTTCCACAGCTTAAATTTCACTGAATTTTTAGTGTTTCTTGTTGGCTGTTCCTAGGCCTTTATGTGCYGCACCAAGCGAAAACCCATAGCTGGACATTGATGTGACAGTCAGGCTGTTCAGATTTTGACCCTACTTAATGATGTGCTGTTGGCACTCTAGTTCTCTGGATTCCCCTGATAACTCTGTCTTCTACAGGCAGGGAATACTTCTTTGTTCCCCAGTGTGCTTAGATAGCTACTGGTAACCAGTATCCCACAGTCCTGAAGGTTCAGAGAGGCTGCTGAAGCACAAATTGTGACCAGGCTGCGTTATTAAACTTGTAGGATTATGTTGTTTGACTAATCCACATGTAATCCCTGTCCTTCTGCTGCAGGCTTACCGATACCTCACCCCGTATACCCCCATCTGTATTGCAAAAGCTGTGAAGAATGCATCAGAAACGGATGGCATGAGAAGAGCACATGTAAGTAAAGCCTTGAGAGCCTTATTTTGCATGGCAAGAGGTTTGCTTTACATCCAAGGAAAGAGAGACTATGTTTTCCTTTAAATTTTAGTGTTCTGGATTAAAAAGCAAGTATTTGGGTGGCAGAGTAAAAAAGGTTTTGCCTCTTCTAGCCTTCTGTTGAACATCAGCTGTTGTTGAAGCAGGTTTTTTTTACTTGTTCAGTGAGGAACAACATAGATAATAGTGTGAGTAACCAAACCTGCTCTGTTGGGGACTGCACAGACTTGGAAGTGTTAGAGTATGAGCCTTTAAAGGGATGTTCTCTCACTTTGGTAAGTACTGTTTTCTATCTCAGTGGAGTCTTTAAATTGTTATCACCTGAATAAACGCAGAAAGAACACAGATAAGTCCTTTGATGTGTAATGCAAAACATGGGCCAAGATATTCAGCCAGTGTCCTCAAAGGGCTATGTTTTTGCATCATCATGACACTCTGCAAATGGTACTGATTTSTCAGAAAAGTTGCACATTTTCTGGAAAAGAAGAAGCCTGTGTAACAGGTTCACAGTGGAGCTGAAAATTTCTCTTGCTTGTTTCCTGTTGATTTTCAAGCAGCAGGTTTCACATGAGAAATGTGCCAGTTAGAATAGGGCTGGCAATTCTGGGCTTGCCTCATATTTGCTCCTAGTTCCTTGGGATCTACTATTTACAAATTCAAAGCTTTTGTTTCCCTATCAGTTATGAAGGAGTAAAAATGCTTCACTGAACACAGACCCCTTATTTTTTGTCACCTGTGGAAAAAGCTGTGCCTTGCTCCTTGTGTCTCCTGCTCCTTGCCCTTTGGAGAGAAAAAAAAAAGGGGGGGGGGGAAGAGAGTCATCAGGCAGGAGAGAAGCTGGAGTTTGTATGGCAGAGACAATATGGTGCCTCTGAGGCGCGGCGCTTCAAAGGCATATTCCCTTGTTGCAGGCCGAGGTACACTGTTGTCCTCTCCCACAATCTGAAACACAGGATCTTCTGTACTGAAGCAGAAGAGACTTGAATCGTGTGTGGTAAAGCCAGTGTTTACTGAGGACTTGGTAACCCTTTGTGATGAGATACTTCCCAGCAGCAAACCTTTCGTTAATGTATGTTTAATTGCTCTGATAAATTTCCAGGGCTTGTGTTGATTACAAGATGCAGAACCTGGAAAGACCTCTTACATCACCTRGTTTGTCTATCTGAAGCCTGCAGGTCTAATTGCTTTGCGTTAAAAGCAGTCTTTCTGCTGAGGCTTTGTAAATCTTATTTGTTCTCAATTCTCTTTTTTTGTACCTATTTTAACAGATTAAAGATGCTGTTGCCCTGTGTGAGCTCTTTAACTGGCTGGAGAAGGAGGTAGTGTATTAATTTTCTTTCTTTCTTTCTTTCTTTTTCTTTTTTTTTTTTTTTTAACCTGGGGATTTTTTTGCTAACTAAAATTCTTCATTAGCACAAACATTTTAATATATTTATAGTGCATTTGCTAAGACAAGGGGAATATCTGTTTGTTTTTTGGTTTGGAGGATTTTGATTGTGCTTCCATCCAGGGCTGAGTTAATTTATTTGAAAATATATTCCCACTTAGTTTGCACAAACCAAAGTCAGAACAGCTGATGAATGACCTGAACAGACTTAATATAGACCTAATCTTGTCTTGTGCTGCTTTGTCATGAAATAATGTCCATCTTAGTGCAATATTGGARGAATATTTTGGGGATAATCGGTGTTGTCCAGCAATATGGACAGATTTGATGTTTATGAATGGAGACATGCAGTCAGGCTTATGTGCAGTGAAAGTGGCATAAGGCAAATTGCTCATATTTGCTCTGGATTAGAAGTGCATAGTGAAGCAAGTCTTGCACAGTACCTTACTAAACTGTGTTCCTTCTGTGCTACTGAATGAGCCCATTGACTTTACTTATAAAGATACTTTGGTGACTTCCRGAAGGTGCTTTTTTCCTGTCTGAATACCTCAAGAAATCTGCCCTGGGGGGGATGAGAGACCCGTCTCTAGCTCCCACCTGCCTGTTGTCCAGTCTTGAGGAAGCCAGTTCAGCAGTCTGTGTCATGGGTTTTGATTTGCCAAATGCCCAAGATAAAATTCCACACCCCTCTTTTCCCCTGCTCACCCTCAAGTGCTTCCATCTCTTTATAGAAGCAGATTTCAACCAATACCACAGACTATTGAAACAGAACAGTTTAAATCTAGTGTAACGGGTCTTTGTGAAGAGATTCTACCATAAAAGATGCTACTTTTGTGTATGCCTTAGTGAAATTGATACTTCAGTWACTGTTCCCCAAACAGGGTTCAGCAACCCTGACATAACYAGTTCTGCTTCCTGCTTCTCACCTRCTCTGCACAATGCTACTGAGTTTTGTTTATCATCACTAGGGAGTGAGGACAGAAAACCTGGAAAGAGGCCACTTCAAGACTGGGTTTTATAATGCTTGAGTATCGGACCTTCTGTTTAGCGTTTACTTTGCCTATTGGCATACTAATTCAGCCTAAATGTTTGTCCCCTAGGTTCCGAAGGGAACAGTGACAGAAATAATTGCTGCAGACAAAGCAGAGGAATTTCGCAGGTAAAAAAAAAAATAAATCCCATGTGTGAGAATGGCTTTCTGGGTGAGAYTTTTGCCCTTTGTTTATATTTTACTCTTTAGAAATCCAGTTCACTGTCGGATGTGTTTTATTTGAGGACAAACTATTGCTCCATGATTTTTTTGAACATTTGAAAGAGTTGAGGAAGAATTGGGTTCCTTGGGAGGTACAGATCCCAGCCCATTGGATCCTACTTGCTTTCCTTTTGAGATAGTGTTGAGGAATGCTGTGGGTTAGGGCACTTGAATATGGGATAGTTGTTTTCTTACCATGGAGGAGTTAAATTTCCCCCTCCTCTGATGGGCAGTGAGCATCATTTGTATTGAGGTATTCCGTGTGTATCTTAATAGGTCCTCTAAAAATGCATATGAGTAAATAAATAATAAGGAAGTTGTTCAGGGCATCTCTTCTCTGGGTTGCCTGGGTGGTGRGCTTCCTACTGGGAACGAGTGGATAGACAGCAGATTTTCATGTGGTTGGGAAGATAGTTTGGATCTACACTGTTCTACCAAAGTGTTGCTTGCCCAAATGGCTTTCAGGGCTAATGGGAGGCTGAGGTGAAGTAAAATAGAGAATGAAGATAAAGCTGCAATACTTGCCAGGACTCCTCTCTTGCTTGATGTATGCTGGGGTTCCCCAGGTGGCTGATAAGCTCCTCATTTATGCTGTAGTGATCACAATCTCTTCTTTCAGCCAACAGAAAGACTTTGTTGAATTGAGTTTTGCTACCATTTCAAGCACAGGTCCAAATGGAGCCATCATTCACTACAAGTAAGAGAAACACAGCTTCTCCTTTTGTCCTGCAGCAAGCATACGTGGAATGAACTCTGTAGCTTCTCTGAGGAGTYATAGCAGAGTACTCCAGAGACATAATTGCTGTCAATTGCCATCTTGCTTTGTCCCTCAAGAGCTTCCACACTTACTAGATTTAAAAAACAGCCCACAAACTTTCTCTGCCAGCTGGAATGTATTTATTATGATGCTGTYTTTGTGCTCTATTCTTTTTGGCCACTGAGGGACCATCTGTCCCAAGTGATGACCAACTCAATCGTAACCAAGAGTAAAGGTAACGTTTATATTGGAACAGAGACTTAATCCTTGGCCTGACTCTATCTAAAAGCTTTTATGTCTGTTAAGAGGATTTTGTTTGTTCCCTTCRTTGCATCTACCACATGCTGACTGGCAGAGCTTGAGATGGGCTTGACTTGGTCTCTCTGTTGTGTGGGACAATTGCTAGTTCAGTGAATCAAGAAGGATCCCTGTCTGCTCAGGGGCATAAAGAAGGGCTATTTTGGTGGAAGAAGGCTAGCAAGGCTGAGGGTAAAGTGCAAACTGCACTGAAGTAAGTCCAGGAGCAGGTGTTGAGGATTTTCCTGGAAGCAATAAAACTATTCTCTGCACCTAAGTTTTATTTGCTGTAGACAGATACKCTCTTCACTATGATCCCTGGCTCAGCATGTGTGGGATTTCCCTCACTGCTACAAGAAATCAAAGCTGACATATCTAAGCTTGCACTTAGTGTGGTTTTTGAACCACAGACTTGAACTGAAGGCCTTGAAACTATGGAACAAATAACTCTGTGTTTAATTGAACAGGCCAGTTCCTGAGACCAACAGAACTCTGTCTGTGAATGARATCTACCTCCTAGACTCGGGAGCACAGTACAAGTGAGTGGGATAAATGGTACTGAAAACACTGCATTTTCTGCTCCTAGCGACCCCCCTGCAGGGTCAGTTCATAGTTGCTCTGGCAAGCATAGCAAYGTGTCAAGGCTGACCAAGCAGTTCTATGAGTGCCATTTCACAGAGAGCCTGTCTATTGTACCTCCTCTGAAAGGYGTTTGTAGGATTTTGAGTATAGCTGTTGGAAGAAATCTGCATGGGGCTAYTTAAGCATTGGGGAGATCTAGATGGGTGGTTTGACTTCAGTTGTGAGACCTCTGAAATRAAGGTGGCACCTTAGTGCTTTGTTACAAAATGAGTTGGTGGTTCTCATAGACACATGGAACTGAACAGGCCCTTACTACTGAAGATGGCAGAGTATGCAGAGGTGGATTTCTGCCTGACAGATTCTGCAGTGAAAGCACTGGATGACTGATTCGTGGCAGCAGATTTTGAGCTAGATTCAGGGTAGCAGATGAGCCTTCTTTGGGTTAGGGAACAGGATCTAAAAGTGCAGCTCTTCTTTGAGTCCCAGCACCAATGTTGCTGGTAGCCATGCTCTGGCTAATGGAATGTGTCTCTGTCTGTTCCAGCTCTGTTCAGTGGTGTATTGCTTAGAGCTGCAGGCCTGGCTGCCCTGGTTTAGCTTTGGACTGTCAATGCAGCAACCTGTGCAGCTGAATAAGATACCTACCCTGCCAGGGTGCCAATTTTTGACTGATTTTTAGGCCAAAGGAGGGTGGAGGGTAGGTGCAGGGAACAGCCCTATCTTGTGATAGTCTCTCTTTCTAGAGAGACTCAGAGGCAGGGTTTCTCATCCCAGTGGCCTCTTGAGTCTCAAATATGTTTTGAGGAAGGCAAAATATCAGTTTGCTCACTCAGCACTGTTTTGACAGCACCRTTCAGTGGCCTCAATCTCTGTAGTTTGTTGTGGAGCTTCAGCTCCACTGAAAATGAAAGAAGTGATGTTTTTAACCAGTGTAAGTAGATTAGGAGTGGTTTGTTCCGAAAGATAAGGGGTGATTCTGACTGCTTCTTTGAGAAGAGCTTCTTTGAGATGAGCTTTGTCTCTAGAGCTATGCCTTTCTGTTATGTTAGTCAGGAAGAGCTTTGAAGAGGAACCATGCAAACATCCTTTGATAACRTTTTTACAATGAGATCTTTTATTCCCCCTCTGATGGCCTAATTAACAATTTCCTTAGTGTCACTATGAAAAACAGCCCCTGGAATAACATATAAGCTGGACATCAATGGCATTTACTACAGCATTGTGACAGGGATACTCAGCTTGTCACTGGTGAGAGGTTAAAGCGTGAGTTCTTTATGACTGTGATGTGCATGTGCACACTAGGGAAAAGCATAGGCACAGGAATGACTRTTTCAAAGGGAACTTACTATTTCAAGACCCTCTGTGTTTTTGATACCAGACTCAAAATGATGTTTGTAAAGGAACTTAGAGCCATTCTCTGATGTCTCAGACTAACCCCTATCTGAATGATGGACAACTTCTAGGAATTTTAGTACAAGGCATCCTGAGGGTGACTAATCTCACCTGTACTTGCTTTCCAGAGCTGACARCCATCATTTGTGCATATGTGTGTATGTATACATACATATACACACACTTACATTTCAGGCTGCTAAAGAATCTCTTTTTTTAACGCAAGTAGACTAAACTCGACCTTCTCTGTCCTCTTCTCTATGRGCTGTGCCTATTGCTAATCCTCAAATTAGCTTCACTTTTACAGGTAGTCTAGATTCTAATTTGAGAAGAGCTGTGGGATTCTTATGGTTGAAAGTTAACGTTTTGAATTAAATCATTATAGTTACATCAGATCTGTGTTCAGGAATTTTTAAGATTAGGAACTGTTATCACTGTCTTGTATAACACAGACCAGAGAACTTTACCCAATGCTTAGTTTGCTTGGTTTGTTGCACTGTAACTGGCTTTTTCTGTGCTTTTTCACCTTGGTCCCTTCCCCTCCCGCCATTGTTTTGCATCCTGCTTCTTTGTTTGCCTTTGGAAGAGATGGAACAACAGATGTGACCAGGACGATGCATTTTGGCACGCCATCAGCCTATGAAAAGGTAACTTGGCATCTCAGTGTGTTATGTGATCTGATCCTTGTTAGTAGAGATACTTGAACAGTCACTGTGGTGCTTAAAAAATAATGATGTTCCTTACTGCTGTATAATCAAATTGATCTATTGAGTATCACTTATTTACTAATAAAACAGGTGACGGTATTCTCATAAAGACTATAAAGGAAACTGTCAGACTTCAGATTTTCAAAATATAAACTAAGTGAATTAGTCATACCTCGCTATCTTTAGATGCACACCTCTTAGCTGGAAAGTGACACATCTTCTCCAAGAAATAATAAAACGAGCGGGCTGAAGATGTGCGTTATTGGCKTTGGCAGTATAGGAGCTAAATTGACTTAATTTAGTGTAAAACTTGGTGTTTAGTGTAAGGTTGTGGTAATAGTTTGTGTCTAGCTTACTGTGCCAGTCTCAAACTGCTATAAGAATGTCCATGTTGGGAATTGAGCTATGTAATTTTATTTGTGTAAAATCACTTCATTAATTAAAACTCATTTCATTATTGGTTCACTCAGTGATGAAAAATATGCCAGAGGGTATACTTGGGAAGTAAAGCTACAGCCACAAAGAAAATCAGTCATCTGGGTCAAGTGAATATCCTGTTGCTATGCTTGCAGTCTGAGTTTGTGACACACTCCATAATTAGCTGATAAAGATCCTTCTAGTAATTTAAACTCTGCTTTGCTTTGGCACTGCCAGATCAGAGAACATGAGCAAATCTTACAAGAGTCTCTGCAGTTTGCTGCAAAAATGCAGCCTTGCTTTCCATTTCTAGGGAGGGCAGTGTTTTATCTCTCCTTGTTTACCTATGGCATGCATTGCTTTGACAGGAATGCTTCACATATGTCCTGAAGGGACATATAGCTGTGAGTGCAGCCATCTTCCCGAATGGAACCAAAGGTAGGTTGGTGGGATGGAGGTCCCTGGTGTTTTGACCACAGCAGTGACCTGTGAAGAACCATTAAGTGGTCTGAGAATAATGTTATGGTTGACATGTCTGAATGTGTTAGGCAGATGTAGCTCTCCATGTCTGTTTCTGTTGCTGCGTTTTGGATTCTAGATTACTAATTCCCTCTCTTTTAGCAGCAGCTGGTGCTGAAACTTCTGAGGGAGGAACTGAAGAGTTTTCAAAATGCTCCAGTTCTAGGATGGCAGCAGCTTTCACCATTGAATTGCACTCTAACACATCTGTGGCGCTTTTGAGCTTCAAGGTCTTTATGCTTTACTCATGGCCYTGTCAAAGGAAGAGGTTACTTTCCAGCTTCAAAAGGACTGGCTATTTCTCTTCTAATTAATACGCAATCTTTTTTTTATCTACAAGCAGCATGGGAATATGAYACACACAGGAGCTGTTTTGATTTTGTGCAGGAGAAACTGTGATATGCATTTACCCACAGTGAATTTGTTGCAGAGCTGTCTTTTCCCCTGTTCGGGGGAGGGTTGCTTCCAACTGGCATTCTGGGGTAGGTGAGGATAAAGCAGCTGAGTAGTAATATGAGAAACCTCAACAGAAATTGCAGAGTGTCTGAAATTGCAGATATGGGCACAGTGTTCACACGCAAATGTATAAATTCTCTGCATTCAGGTGGGAACAGCCTGAAATGATTGTGCATCCCAGCATGAAGTCTCACTGGTTAGTTCACCAAATGCAATTGCCAAGACTTGCACTTGGAGTTTACTTAGTACAGTTACCTTTAAGAAAAGTGCTGAATTCTCTCTGGGCATCYAGTCCCTAGGTCCTTTCCTGAAAATCCCAGTGGAGTATGCAGCAATGCAATGTTTGTGATGCAGGCCACATTCTGAAGAGCTGTGTAACTAGAGAGAGAGAGGGATTCTCTGGTTAAGAAGGGGCTTGAATGTCAGACTTGTTAAGTATGGTAGCATCTCTCCTGCAACTTGTAACAAACTAATAACTTTATATATATTTTTTTCATATTCTCTAGGATTGAGCCCTCAGTGTGATTATCAGAAGCTCTGAGGGAGCCTGGCTTGATCAAGTTCTCTCTCCGCATCTGTTTCTTCCCCTTGACCTGCAGGTCATCTTCTAGACTCCTTTGCCCGCTCTGCCCTGTGGGACTGTGGCTTGGATTACCTGCATGGGACGGGACAYGGAGTTGGCTCTTTCCTAAATGTACATGAGGGTCCTTGTGGCATTAGCTACAAAACCTTTGCAGACGAGCCCCTAGAGGCTGGCATGATTGTCTCCGATGGTAATTGTGACTCTCTGGCTATTGGGGAGGGGAGTGTGCTCTTAAGATGTGGAGAGAATAAATCTGACAGTGGTGGAACAGGAGGGTGGGATCACAAGCCCTGATCCTACTCCTCAATTTGTCACTTTAATTGTCATTTAATCTCTCTTGAAAAAGACCTTCTGGTATTAGGTCTCTTACCTCCCGTAAATCATCTTTGCAGTCAGGTGCTGCAGGCCTACTCTCTGCTTTGTACAGTGCAAACTGTAGCAGAGCTGTGCTGATGAACATCTTGGCTCTGCCATGCAGCCTTCCATTCTGCAGTGCAAGACCTGGCTACAGTTAAGATGGACGCTAAGCTTTCAGGAGCAAATCTGTCTTTGCTGTGGGCTATTTGAGGCAGCTGTTAAATATCTACATGCCTTATTTCTCCAGCAGTATATTAACTACCTATTGGGGCTTGCTGAGAAACTTAGATTCCTTCAGGGCTGCAAAGTCCTTCCAATGAGAAAAGCTAAACCCAGGAAAGCAGCCCCTAAAATAACTGTATTGGGAGACCTTCTTGTCATAAATAGATTAATTTCTCCTGAGATTTTTTGGTACTGTGAACACATGTACTGTCTTCTCCCTTGACTTAGAAGAGGCTCTGTGAGCTTGAGGGCTGTCTGTCTGGTTTCTCCTCTCTTGTTGAGGACTTTTGCTGTCACCTTGCTCAGGGCTTTTGTGCAGATTAAGTAGAATCAGAAAACTGTTTGCCTTTCTGGATGCCTGATGTAAAAATTGTTTAGCAACCTCAGTGGCCTAAAATCGTGTAGAGGAAGTTTGCCCATAAGGAATAAATATTTACATAGTGCATCTGTGTGGCTTAGCTGATTATTGTCTGTTTCTGCAGAGCCTGGGTATTATGAAGATGGGTCCTTTGGGATCCGAATAGAAAACGTTGTCCTTGTGATCCCTGCTGAAACCAAGGTGAATGAACTGCTCAAGTTGTGCTTTTCTCCATGCATCAGTGCTTGTAAAACTTAAAAGTATGGAAACTTGAGACGGGACCGTACTGCAGACATTTAAATGCTGCTTATGAATGTCGCTCTCCAAAATGCTGCCATGGTGAAGATTGATTCTCTGTCTCCCATGTTAACAGAGACATTGAAGACGGTTCTACTTCTGCAGTTTCCATAGGTTGAAATCTGTATGTGAGAGTTGTTTTAAAAARTTTTCTCTTGGGATATCAAAGACCAGAATAATCTTTAATGCAGCATTGGAACATTGCTGTAGAGTATCTTCTCAAATGGGGTTTTAATTCTCTGAATGAGAACCTGTAGTGACAGTAGAACCAACACCAAAGTCGGATTTTGACGTGCTAAATGCAAGTCTGGCTGGGTTATGCTTTTAGAAAATGTAAAACTGAAAATGACCATATAGTCATCAAGCCCAATCTCTTCAAGTTGTGACATGGGAAGTGGCCTTTTAAAAATAACTAATGAAGGAAATAGCTATGGTTTATATTGCCTGAAATATCCAGRAAAAAAAATTATAATTTGTTACCTTCTGATCTGAATGTTGCAAGGGTTGTTCTTTAATGACCYGTGATATGAAGAACTGAGGAATAAATATGATCTGGCAAGGGTGGTTTCTAAGAACTAATGACCCCTTTTGTCTTTTTGCTGCAGTATAATTTCAAAAACAGAGGGAGCCTGACTTTTGAACCCTTAACTCTGGTTCCAATACAGACAAAAATGATTGATGTAAACTTGTTGACACAAAAAGAGGTAAGAGAAATGTAGGTTTACATTCCCTTCTTTAAATAAAACAGAATGAGCTGTTTGTAGCGCATGACAACAACTGTACTTTGTTCCAGTCTGTAAATTCAGAGAGCAACCCTGAGTACTCTGACTTAATTCTAAATTTGGTCCAATTTTGGATGGGAGGATGGACTGGATGACCTCCAGAGGTCCCTCCCAATCTGAATTATTCTGTAATAAGTCTGTGGGGATCACTCCGATGTCGTTGCTTTGGAAGTGCCTTTGATATCATATTTAGTGTTCTTTCTTCTCCTCTCTTCCTACCTCTGCCTTTATTCCTGTCAATCTATCATACTGTCTCCCCAGAAACTTAAACTAGTGACTGTCCCATGTTGCTGTCACTGCCTATTTGTGACCAGTCACGTTCAGTCATGCATGTCCTGCAGGACATACAGACTGAGCAGACGTCAGTGGCACATTTTGATTCTGTTTTTTAGCACGCTCCTCACTTTGCCTCAACCTGTCTTCCTTCTCTGAATGATGATCCTATTTACATTTCCTTTTTTTTACCTTAAAGCTTTACCTTAAGCTTAGCTGTTTGGATCAGTAGGGCAACTTGTGCCTCAGGACTGCATTGTTCAGAGTTGCAAATCTGCAAAGTTGTTTACTAGACCATTGCAAGGTAGTTTCTGTGGCTTGCTGGAGGCAGTAATTTGCAAAGCCTTAATACACTTCAGTCTCACTGAACCTTAACTCCTCTGAAAACCCAAGGCTAATTATTTCAGTTCCCACTCCATCAAACTTACAAGTTACTTCTGTTGATCAGAAATCTGTCTCTTTGGGGCAGGAGTTTATCCCAGGAGCCAAAGAGCCCAGTTGCAGAGAGGTTAATGGCATATAAATGTCTTTRGCTGTTCACGAGAGCCAAAGATTTTGCTGTGTCTGTAATTTGTAAGAGTACCAACTCTTCTCATTTATACTGAATATCACGCCCTTCTCTTCGTCTAGTGTAACTGGGTGAATGACTACCATCAGAAATGCAGGGAAGTAATTGGAGCAGAACTGGAGAGGCAAGGCCGACAAGAAGCTCTTCAGTGGCTGATTCGGGAGACGGAGCCCCTCAAAGTTCAGTAGCATCGTGGTTGTCTCCAGTGGAACATCAGGGCCACGAGGTGTCCTAATGATTTCAGTGCCACTGGGAGAGTGTTCTTCGATAAGCTTTTGGAAATCAGGAGAGAGATTTCATTTAGTGTCTCCCCCATCCCTGTGTGGAAGTAAGGAGGGTTCTGAATGCTGGGTTGCTTTTTTTTGGGGGGGGGAGTAGGGGTGGGAAAGAGGGGAGGGAAATAGAAAGCAAACAAAATAAAGAAGCATGTTGCCTTTGAAAYGGGTGTCTTATTGAAATAATGGCTCTAAGATACAATACTGTAATATTTTATATTGTCTGATTTTTTCCACTGTGAAAACTCAGTATTTTTACATACCTGGGTTCCAGTTGCTAATATGCTACCCACGCAGCAGGACTGATCACTGAATAAAAGTTTCCAACCCCTTATTTGCTCCATCTGCCTTCTTTTGCAGTCAGTCATGTGTTGGGTTAGCCAGCCTGAAGAAAAACACAGGAAATGCAGAGCACCAGACAATTCCATCTTTATGTATGTATCCATCCAGCAAGAAATATGTATAGTAYTGCCCTGTGCTTGGGGTTGGACAGGTCTTTGGAAAGGTCTCATGGGAGCAGTCAGTTCTGCCTAGGCTTTGTGACAGATCGCGGAAGGGCTGCAGTGGTACTCAGCAGAGGCTTGTGCATGCAGAGCATCCAGGCTAGTATTTCTGTCTTGTAACTCACTGAATACCTGCATAGCTCTTGGCAGTGCAAGGGTAAGTGGACAGTATCACAGAATTATAGTTTTTCTTGAACATAGAACAATTATGAAGTTCAGTGAATACACTGTACAAAAGATCTGTGGYACAGCTTTGGTTCAAAAGGAGTCTGCCCTTCGTCACCAGATACCACACTGGACTGCTAGACAGTGCCATGAAGACATCTAGTGGTTAAGCAAACTATTACAAACTAAACATGTAGGTAGTCTTCTACCTTTTCACCCAGGAAGGAGAATTCTTTGCTCCAGTCTTGTGGTCTGCCCTTTTTTTGAAAAGTCACTGCGTGCAAGCAAATCAGAGCATTGCCGGCAATGCTAAATGATGATGTAAGAATATGTTCACTAAAAGAAGTGCCCATTGTTACGTTTATACTGGAAGCATTTTGATTAAACTATAGCTTAGCTTTAAATCTAAAAGGAGCAATCAGGTCAGTTGTGCAGCTGCCTGATCTTTTAAAGAAATGCCATGTACAAATGGAAATTTCCATTTTTTTTTCCTAAGAAATTCTAAGAGTGAAATAGTAATCTCTGTTAAATGRCATGAAGTTAATATTTCCCTTGAGTTTTAGAAAGTAGAGAAAGTATCATAGAGCAGAACAGGCATGATTTGGGAAGAGAAACTTTCCAGGGAATTGAGTTGTCCAGGCTTCTACTTAYATTATCCAAAGAAGTGAAAAAACAAAAGTGCAATGGGCACTTTAAAAGTTCATTTGACATTTTTAAAATATCCAAGGGGTTTCCTGCCACCACTTGCAAGTATTATGTTTTATCTTGAGTGCTTCTACGTGAAATTAGGGTCACACACCAACCAATCCGTTGTCTTGCATTGGTATGTGCCATCTGCTAAAAAGGAACAGGGAAAAGCACTTCTTCCGAAGATGCGTGTTGCCTCTCTAGATACTGCCTGTGCTGCAGGATCAGAGAACGTGTGGGGGATTTCTGAACAGGTTGTACAGTGACAAAATAGGGATTTTTCAACAAAAACAACTCACACGCAGTGAGGCTGAGCAGTTAGCGAGTTACCTGAGCGCCTGAAGCCACAGAGTTTCGTCAGGCTGTGTAAGCTAGCAGTTGTGTAGATTTCTAAGGCAAAAAAGCAGCTACTGTCCAGGAGGACTGCGGAAGTTTAAGCAGGTAACTCTGCCGATCAGTGCAGGCCCATGGGGGCTGTAGTGCCAACAAGCAGGTGTCCAGATCCTAATGGTTTAGCTCTACTGGTTAGAGCGTGGTGCTAATAATGCCAAGGTCACGGGTTCAGTCCCTGTATGGGCCACTCRTTTGAGGGRTGCACTGGATGATCTCCAGAGGTCCCTTCCAGCCTTTACCAGTTCTATGATTCTGCTTTCGATCTATGATTCTAAAGGCTGCAGGTGTTCCCAAGGATGGCCTCCTGGATGTCCTGGCAAAGTCCCAGCCTGGGTAGGTTGCTTCTCACACAAGAACAAATGCTTCATGTTTCTAATGGAAATTAAAGCTGCCTTTTTTTTTCTTCCAGGTTTTTTGATTTATTCTTTTAGTGGCTGCTCTCTCTTGATGGTCTCTCCCTCCCCCTCTCCTGAAAGAAGGAAAAATATACGGAGGAGAGAAGCAAGAAAAAAATGAATGGTAGGCAAATTTCTGTCAGATTTGGGTTTTATTTTAAATTAAAGGTTCTATCCTCAGAACTGACCATAGAATAAGTGGTTCATGTGAAAGATGTCATTTTACTTGATTTTTTTTCTTTTTGATTTTCTTTTTTTTCTTATGAAAGCTTTTTTTTTTGGTGCAGAGAGGAAGAGGCCTTTTCAATAAGAAAATGCTTAGTGGTTTATCTGAAATCCATTCAGTTTTACAGGTTTCTAACCCAGTGAGCGTCTAACACTTTCAGTTGATGCTGCAAGGCATATTTCTGGTCTTTATACAGCCAAGAGGTGGTAGCTGGAATATGGCTGTCTGCTTATATCACTTCATTCAGCCCAGGGATTTCGGGGCATAATCGTACTTCACCACCACCACATGGCTCAATTTCTACCCATTGGGCCAGAATCTCAGCAGATAACAAACTGTACCCAAGGTCAATGCAGATGCTCTGATTTATGTTGCCAGAGCAATTCACTTGCTCTGCCTCCTGCTCAGCTCTATTTGGTAGCATTTGTCCTAGAACTCTCCAGCTCTGCTATTACTGTTTTTGGGGGCTATAAAGTTCTTTGTTTCTTTTGGAATAAAAATGTTACAGCAGGAGACAGACCCTATTTTTCAGTGAGGGAAATCCACATCGACTTCACTATTCAATCACGAATCATGACRTGTGTATTGATAATGTGCCTGTTGGTGTACAAGGCTTTTGAGACAAATAGACTATTTCTCCTTGAGCAGAAGGATTCATATTCATTTATCAAAAGCAACAAGTGCTCACTCTCTCCATAGCTTGGGTGATTGGTTGGCTTCTCTGTAGTCACCCTTCCCTTCCTTAATCTGTGGTTATTACCTTAAGTGTGCTTGGCAGCAGTAAAATCCAGCAGTTGTTTGTTAACTTAAATGGCTCATAATTCACCTATAATGGAAACTCCACTATTTGTTCAAATGACTATTAAACCCATCACTTCCCGCAACAGCTATTGGAGAAAGTTTTGATTCAACCCAGCAGGTCTTAGAAAAGAAAAAGAAAACTCTTGAGAACACCATTGTTTAGGACCTCATCAAACTCATCAAAATCAGTGGGATATTTAAGCTGCTGATAGTAAATCATAGTTGCCCAGTAAAAATCGGAGACCACGGTGTTTTGTAGAGCATGGACACTTATTCCTGTGGTTTCCTGAGGGGATAGTGGTAGTTTGAATCAGGCAGTTGGAGCTGCCAAATATTAAAGCTCTCCTAGGAACCAGCTTAGAGGAAAAGACACCTTTCCTTTACAACTTATTCTCTCTCTGTTATGTAGGGCCTCTGGAGGACTGTCATCTGGGCAGTGCATGGCTGAGGACAGTGTGGAGCAAGCCTGCATCTTGGAGATGCTGATGAGGAGGCTACTCATCCATTCAGGCTCCTGCCTGAAACATCAGTGTGTTTGTACTTAGTGCCTGGAGAGAGACTGTCTTTGCTGCCAGCAACTTTTAGCACTTTGGCGGGGTGGGGAGGGGAGGTGATAGCACTTCTGGTGCTACGGATTTTGCCATTTATTCATGCTTCCCAGTAGAAATTCACCTAATTGAATTGTTCCCTGCTCCTTTTTCCTGCCTAATGGGAAGTAATCTGCCTTGAGCTGTTCCGTTCAAACTGGGGCAGTAGGACTCCTTCCTATGGGGCAGCAGAAGGAGAGAGATCATTTTCTTAAGTCTACTTTTTAGGAGAAAATGCAGACTTGGGCACTTGGCTGTGGTGTCTGGAGATCAGGAGTTAAGTTGCCTYATGTCACTGCCCTCAGCTTGTTTTACATGATTAGGACAAAACTCCCTATGGCTTTGGCTGTAATAAGGAAAAAAAAAATGAAATAAGAGCCTCTGGAGGGTAGAAATATGAACTGGGTTAGTGCTTAATTAAGTTGCCTATTAACAGTTGTGTAGCAGCCTGGAAGAATTTTAATATACCAATTAAAGCAAGGAGCTATCTTCTCAGCTTTCCACCTGGGGACACTGTCAAGAATGGGAAGCTTCTCAGATCAAGTGCTATTTATTTTACTCTTTCTAGCTTGTTAAAAATGGCTCTATATTTGGGATGTGGCAGCTGCCTACAGACATATTTATTTCCATACTACAGTGGAGGTATGGTTGTCTGACAAAGCTTGGCATCAAAAAGAAATGGGAATGTAATGCCATTCTGACCCTGTAAAAGGCTTCCTATTTCCTGTAGTTTCTCTGTGATGCTCCCTGAGAAGGAAGGGGTTTGTTGGTTGAGGCTGCAGCTCCGTGCTGAAAAGGTGTRGGAAGTAGAGATATGGTGGTTTGACACACAGGACAGCCAGTAGGTGTTAGGTCACAGCATGTGGGTTTGGAAGTGATGCCCTAGTGGTAGGGTTTGGGGATGTGGGTTCGAAGRAGATTATATATTGAATAAGCCTGCTAGAGGCTTAGCTAATGGACAGGTTGGTCAGTGCCATCATCTCTCTTCTGTTGGCTGCTCAAGGGAGGACTGCCGTTAGAGGAAGCTTGATATCATCCAATTTCAACCCCTGGTAAAGTTCTTCCAGCTTGAATTGTCCCTCTGGGGAAATGGAGGCAGACCAAACCATGCTGGTTTCTCTAAATGCAAAGCAGATCTGTTGAATGTAAAATGCTCAAACATCTGCAGAACATTCGGCAGAAGGGTTTCATGTCTGAGTTCAGTTCACTGAAATACTGCACGCACRGCTGGGGCTGAACCAGCTCCTGTCAGTACTGGGCTGGGCTCTCAGTGCCCCTCTGACCCTGCAGCTCTCTCGGGGCTCATTTTGGACTAACGCTTCCTCGTCTCCAGACAGATAGTCATCACTCAAAAGCTCAAAGCAGTGCTCAAGGGTAATGTCAGCTGCAAATGACAAGATTCTTTGCATCCCACAGCTGACTAAACCAAACACAGTCTGCAGTCCAAATGTGTTTTGTCCAGCTTGCTTAATGCTTTCTCGGCAGAGATGATGCAATCAGTAAAAGGAGTAATTTCTTTATTCAAGAGAGTGCCTCAGAGAAACCCCCATTTAATCCCCACCCAGTAGAGATACTTTAAATAAGTATAATAGAAAACTATTTTGTTTTATTTTGTTTTAGCAAGAGACTCCCCCTTAACATTGGGAACACTGTCTCAATAAGATTTTTTCAGGTTATTATTGAGATAACCTGGAAATTGGTTGGATGTTCACATCAGGCCATTTGAGACAGCAAGGTGTAAAACACAGAACAAAATACAATTGAAAGGTTTAGAAACTGGACAGGGGAAAATGGTAATGACAGCAGTCTAAATTCATCTAACAACCCAGCAACTGGTTCGAGATGGGACCCTCTATCTCCTGATTCCAACCCAGTGCCTAATCATGAGGCAAATGTGTTACTAGTGAGTGTAACTCTGAAAGTTATCTTGACTGCAAATAGACAAGAAACACACAGGGGCCAGCAGAGAGCAGCCTAAATCATAAGAGAGATTTTTTTTTCTTTTTTTTAATAAGAAATTGCTTTTGTTTTAATGGCCTGGGGGCTAGTGAAGGCTGAAAGGAAGTTCTAGTTTCTCAGCCACGAGGCTGCCTGTTCCTTTTGTGGCTGTGGTGGGATGTTTGGWCCTTGGTGCCACCTGCCTCAGTGCCGCTTATCGCTGTTTCTTGCGGAGAGTAGGCTCCTGGGGCACCCACTGCCTTGCTTCTGCTGGTCACCATCTGCCAAACCATTTCTTCCCTCAGAGTGATTTTCCCTTTGGAGACAATTTGCACTCCAAGTAACATGAGAAGGCGTGATGTTTGATGGCATTTGAAGAAAAAGATCAAATCCTTTGTCCATTTTCCATGTACTTATCAATGGCTTGCGTTGGCTCTTGGTGTCCCTGGAGTCTAACCTTCAGTAACTGATGACAGTTCCCCTCCTGTGTGTGCATTCAGCTCTGAGCCATTTCTTACAGCAGTCACTGGGGCAGTTCATATGGAACAGCAGCTAAGTGAGCACAAAGCCCTGTCCCCTTTGAGTACAAGTGTTTTGTGCTTAAAAACAGTTTGGGACTGTGGCCCACTGGATCCAGCTTGTCGTAAACATCTCCCAAAATGGAGCACTAGCTGACTGCAGAGGGTCCACTACAGACCTTCAATATCTCTCTCTTACCTGCAGCAGCAGTGGTATCAATGTTCTGCAACTTCCAGCATGCAATCTTAGTATTTCTTTTCAAGAAGGGGCATCATGTTAGGCAGCTTTGGTTGGAGTCTCAGAAGCTGCACTAAGTACCCTGGTCACCATGTCCCTGTCCCCCTTGCACAGCTCTGTATGTCCTGTCTCCTGTACAGATGCTGTTCTTTGCTCTGCATGTGACAGAGGACTTGGAGAGCATCCTTTGTTTCCATTTGCATTTGKATCGCATCTTCCAATAAACACCACCATTCCTCTTGAGATTTGAATAGAAAATGAGCTGGGGACTTTCAGACAAAGATAGCATTAATTTAGAGCACAAAAGACTTACGGGAAGGGTTTAAGGAGCTTGGAGCAGTTGTGAGAACATCTCTACTCATATCTGAACAGGCAGCTTAGCTAAGTGCAAAGTTGAGAAAAGTGTCCTCTTCCCTTTGTATGCTATTAATATTTAGCCTGGTCTTCAATTATTCATTTCTTCAGAGATGCTTTTATCATCTCAATGCTACAAGAGTAGCTTATGTATCTTCTTTGGGCATTCAGAAACCAACTTTTCATAAATGGTCCGGTGCATGCTGCTGGGCAAGTGGGGACGGCAGCATGAAAGCAGGTCCTTCTAAGGGGTCTGGGGCAGGAGGCCAAGTCTGTCTGTGTGTGTTGGCAGCCTCTGTRCCACCCGACCACCCCTCCGTCATGGCATGATGGAAGCAATGGATTTTTTTACAGGCAGATGAGCAGAAAGTTTGGACTGTTCCTGTTCTCCCTGGAGCATGTGCAGAGAGGGGCTAACAGGCAGGAATGGGTCTCTGATGCATGGGGAGGAATAACAGTCTWACTGCTTCATCCAAGCAAGGTCAGGGCTTATCACATTGGTCACATTCAGTTTTCTAACCTAAGATGCAAGATGCAGTATCCAGATGAGATGTGCTGTCCTCTGGGCCACCTGCCCCCAGCAGTTCTGTCATAACTGCACAGTTCTGCAGTGCAGCACTGGCTTGTTCCCAGAATAACAACATCTGCTGAAGCTGGATGGAGAAGGGTGTTAGCTTAGGATGTAACCGCCTCTCCTTTCCAGTGCCAGTGCTCTGTGTAAGCTCATGCAAGGTGGAGAAGGTTGGGTAACTTTGCTCTACATCMTCCCCAACAGTTTAGAGATGAGGACATGATTTCGTGTGTAATCTGATTTTTAAAAGGCCAAGCACTGTGCTGTGCTGTTTCTCTCCTGATTGCTCTCTTGCACTGCTATGTGTACCAGGCTATTCCCCTGTTTGCTGAGGGTGTACTCGGTGGATTGTGCCAGTCTGACACAACAACAGAGACTACAAAGGGGCCTGGCCATTTCCTGCCGTCAGAGCTACATAGGAGGGTGTGGGCCTCAGCAGGATGATGTGTTAGTGACGGCTGATAGAGAAGGGATGTRGTTTAGGTGGTGCACATCCCTGCACCTAGCTTTGTAGATTCTAAGTTCAGAGCATGTGTGTCAGGGAGACCCATGGAGCCTGCAGCAGTGGTTGGAGGGGAGAGTAGGTGCTAGATGGAGCTATAGGGCCAGCCACCCTCATCCTTACTGAAACACTCYCCCTTTCCCCCAAAATATATGAGGGTCATTTCTTCATTGAACAGTCATGCTGAGGGATGCAAGRAACAGAATCCTCCTCTGAGTACCAATTAGACCAGCACCTATACAGAGGTGGATGGTCCTTCAGAAACTCATCATTAGGTAATTAGGTAATTATAAGATTTATTAGGTAAATGATGCAATTGCCTAATGAAGTCAGAAGTCATATATGCATGTAGTATGTTTGGCACAGGTGTTTGTTCCAGCAACCCCCAGTACTTGCTAGCTCCACACTGATATGGAGGTGAAGTATTAATTCAGAGTGAAGAACAACACTTGTTACTTCAACAACAGGTTATTTCCTACAGGTTTTCATAGCGGTCTCTGGTCAAGGAATAGTGACTCTACCATGCTGCAGTGACTGGAGGGATGAAGTGAGAGAACTAACACACTAACTAACAGATCTCAGCTGCAGGTATTTTGGCTAAGATAATCAAACGTTATTTTGAAATGGTGGAGCGTGCAGGCTCAGAGCATGTGTCCTTTTCTGTCATATTTCAGCTCAGGACCTCACACAAAATCTTTGCTGTGTTTGTCACAAGTTACCACCTTTTGTGCRAATGTGTTACATCTGACGAGGGGCTGCACAATAACAACTCTGAGAACAGGGACTCCACTAAACTACTCCACGAAGACAACGCTACTGAATTTGTTTAAATGAYGCAAACTGAATATCGGAAAATTGTTTTCTCTAGGGTTGTGGTAGGGAGAATGAGAAARCCCAACAGGCATGACTTGTCTTTGATCTGCATTCAGAAGAGGTGACCAGGCTACTGCGACTCTGCAGCCCTTCTCTTCTTTCTAGCCTGGATGCCCTAGAACCCATAGCAGGCATCAGCCAAACAGGACATCTTGTGGGTTTTAATGAGACGGTCAGTGCCTGAACCATGCATGGAGGACCTTCACTCAGCTTACTGCTTAGCTGTCCCCTGGAGCTGGCTACGCCTGCTCCACAGTGCTCCGTGTTTGCAAGCTGAACAGCATTGCTGCAGCAAAAACACCAGATCAGCTCCATATGCTTCCATTAACCTTGGCACAGCCAGCTCATTTGTCTGAGTTGTGGACAAATCAAAGTAAGCTGTGATTAAATACTCAGAATTATTGACATCTGCACTATAAATACCTGACTTGTTAATAGCATGTCTTCCTGTTGAATCACAAAGCGTGACAGTCATTTTGCTAAAATTTGCATATTTCTRAGCACAGCTTGATCAGGTCAGGGTCTGGGAAGAATTCTCTTTTAGTTGCCCAAATAYTCTTTTTATTTAATTAAATAAAGTCAACTATAGAATTGTCATCCTATTTTTCCCTTCAGAAGCCTGAACTGTTTTAAGAAGCATATGAGCACTATACAGCAGCAGTCACTGCAATTTCAGAGTTGGTCAAAACAAGGGACGGACAAGAAATCTTCATTTTCTTCTTCCAAAAATATTTGATAGGGTAATTCTTTTCTGTCAGTTTTGAACTGAGATGAGAAAGTAAGGCCATGAGAAGTTTTGCTGTACCTGTAAAAATACCTGTAAAAAATTATTGTGCTGAAAAAAGTGACATGAATCAAAACACTTCATTTTCATTGTTTCAGAAAATGTGTAAATATTGATATTTCTAACTAAATTTAGCTGGTAGGACTAATTTTTGAAACAAAAAAAGATTTTATTTAGAAGTTGGGAATTTTCCATTTAGAAGTTGTTGAACCAAGGCATTCTGACAATTTTTGAGACAATATTAAAGTACTGTTTTGACASAAAACTGATCAAACCTTGTTCTATCCTATGTACAGTTTGAATGTCAAAGAAATGGAATTTCTCAGTTAAGAAAACAAMACCAAACTCAAAAGTTTTGCTGGAAAATTCCTGACTCAGTAGTCGTACAATCCCTGAGAAACAAAAGTAGCAGCTAATACAGATCAAACTATGTGTTCATCCTACCGAACCAAGCCACTGGAGCTACTACCTATGTTTGTTTTCTAGTCAATGGAGAAATCAGCAACCTCAGAAATGATTTAGCATACCTGTGATTTGAAGTGTCCTCCTTGATACCGATACTTTTCAATAGGCATCAATATCTTTTGATCTTGACAGCTTTCGGTCTCCAGACTGATTTTGCTGTCCCTAGGAATCCAAGCCTATTGGCATTGATCCTGGTCAATATTGAGAGGCATCAAATCAATACATATTGATAGGTATTGATTGTTATCAATACCTATTGACAGGTATGCTTATCAGTAGGGTTGGCGGTTATTGCRTTGTCTTTTTCCACTGACTTGACAAGCAGACAAGGCTTCTCTCTCAGTCATAYTGAGGAAGTCGTTAAAGCTGAGGGAAGTAGATAAAGTCATATTCAAGTGACTAGCTGAGACCTGAGTGGCATTAAAACCTCTCCTTCTCTTAGAGCAATGCTTTCCACCTTGAGCCTTCACCAGTCTTCCTTTGCCAGGAACATCGTGTTACCCATACCATTTAGAAAGTTCTCAACTGTTCATATTTAAAAAATGTTTCAATACAGATTGATTCACTCAAACTATAGTCCCATTGCCCTTRATCAGATTTTGAATACAGCTGGATTAAAAATGCTACTGTAACTGTGGGCTGACCCAGGCTTTGGCATCCGCAAGCCAGCAGCACCATATGCCAGTTCTGATTAAATTCCCTTTCTGCTAACRTAAGTTAGCTATGAGAATACCCTTTTCTTGTAACCTCTCATCTAGATTATGGCAAGGCAATTTAAAAGGGCTTGCCATCTGGGGCAGAAACATCTGCTGATGTGACTGTCTTGGGTGTTCTCACAGGGGGATGAGAACAAGGTTTCCATCTGGCAAAGCAGGTAACCCTGGCCACTGATGCTTCTGCATTTCCTTCCCTGAAGGCCAYGGGTAATCATACCTGCACACCTTGCAGCGCAAGGGATGTTAGAGATGTCTCGTAGTGTTAATTGTTCCTCACTGCTCGCTAGTCAAATGGCATTGCCCTGCTTCTGCAGCAGAGCTGAGGTGACAGGTGCCTGTGCTGCACTGCTTAATAAATGGCCCTTTTTCAGAAGTGTGCTGTTTAAAGAGGCCTTTTATTATTCATTCCACAGGCACAAAGTTAGCTGTTTCTGCAACACTCCATTGCACAGTTGCCTCGCAGCCACCAGTGAGTCAATGACACAAATTCTTCCTGGGCAGGAAGCAATAAGTAAGACAGCCTTTATTTAGGGATAACCAGCTCCTTATGAAGTCCAGGCTGAAATGTAGCACCTCCTGGAATATACTGCCTTGAATCCATTGTTAAYTGCAGTACTGTAGGCAACCCTACTGAGAGACTTACCTGGCTGCCTTGTCCTTCCTCACAGGGTCAAAAGCTGTAGACCCATTTTTTAGTAAAGTCTTAGCATAACCACATGGAGGTTAAGCAGGATTCAGTGCTTAATTGCTAAGTATTGATAGACACTGTTTTTTTGTGCTGCCTCTTGCTCCTGGAGTACTGATCATGATTTTTTATTACCTGCTATTCATACAAACATGGGAACTCTAGATTCACATCCTTTCCTTGAACCTGGGAAGGAATAGTAGTTCATAAAACCTCTGGCTCTCCAGAAAAAAGATAATCTGGCAGCCTTAAAAATATGAGTGCAGCAAGTGCCTCATTTTGCCTCCAGAATGCGATCTGCTGACCCAGTGCATTGAGGTAGAGGACAGGGAGTGAGGCCATGATGCTCCATTGCAACCTGCAGCACAGGCTCCCCTGATGGAGACCTGGAGCTGAAGGAGCCTGATTTTAAGCATCCAARCTGATGTGATGTGCCTGACCCAATGGGCTATGTGACCAGATCCAGCCCTGCCACTGACATAAAGCAAGATCTTCCTGGGTTCTGGCTTGCTGCTGTGGCTGAAGTGCAAATGCAGCCTGGAAAGGGTATAAAGCCTGGCTGGCTGGAGGGCTGGGGAGCATCCAGTGAGGCAGAGGGCTGGCAAAAAGGTGCTAGGGCTGTGAACTGGAGGGCACAACTGCCTGCAAACCTCCGAGCAAGGAACAGCGCTGAGAAACTCAGTTGGGGTAGACCCATGTTGAAACCATGTATTTGGCCAGCTACTGGAGAGTAGAAGGGTGCTGCTGACCAGCCTAACCACGTGTCCTCTGCTTCATGAACAGCACCAGATCAAAGTGCCTGCAGGAAAGCAGAGTTATGTTAGGGTTTTACTGTAATCTGTATTCCTTAATCRGCTACTCCTATGTCCCGAAGATTTTCCTTTCCTGAGTTAGGATTTTTGGCTGAGCCTTGGTCTTTCTATGTATTTTTTTTACTTCTGCCAGATGCCATCACTTCTGCATTTTGAGCAKCCAGGGGAGAGTATCTGGCTGTGGCACACAGTTAGCAGAGTAGAGCTGGGGAGATCCCTCTGAACCCTGCAGGCGGTTCAATTTCCTGGTGAAGAAAGAGAAAAGGAGCAGCTCTCACTCTGCTTCCCATCAGCAGAGGGACCCCTCGGATCAGTCTTGGGGCTTCCCCAGCACAGCTCTGCTGGGGGAACTGGTGGCAACTTGGGGAGACTCCTGTGAGGGGGCCAGGGCTGCCAGGCCTTGATTGTGCTTCCTGGAAGCCCTTCTCTCCTCTGGCTCTGGCCTGAGCTTAAAACTAATAAAGGCAGGCTGGCACAAGCAAATACAAAATAACAGACTTGATCTGAASGTGTCAACTGAGCTGGTTTCACTGCCATTCCTCCGACCCAGCGCTAATGCATATCTGTTAGGAAACCGCTAATAATTATGCAGAGATGTGTTGTGTCTGGGTGTGTTGCAATGACCCAGCATAAATCACCAGCTCTTTCCAGTGACAAGTTACAGTGGGAAAGAGTTATGCCTGAAGGAAAAAAAAAGATGGAAAAAAAGGAGGAAGAGAATAATTAGGACTTTCTGGTCTGCTGTGGTTTGCTTGATACTTTTTGCTACTGACAGGTGTTTGAAATTATGAAGGTAGAGGAGCCTTGGAAATAAAGGCCTGTTGCTYTATGATAGTTCTGTTTATGATCTTATGGGCACTAGCACACTAATAGGAAGTCATCACCTGTGTTTCTAGGTGAGAGCAAAGGTTTATTCTCTTTTCTAGGGTGACTTTGTATGCTTCTACATATGTTGATAGCTTAATACTAAAGSTAGATTTATATATATAAAAAAAGAAGTCTCATGAATTTTTCTTGACAGAGTCACAGGGATGATATGCTAGCAATAGAAGAAAGTAGAGCAACCAAAAGGCATCTGTTATATCCTAAGAAACCGCAGGGCTCCATGATGCTGAAAGCTGCAAATATTAATGTAACAGACAACCCGGCTGATTTGAAACCCTAGTGAAGTCGACTGTAGCATTTTTTTCACCATTAACAGGACTAAACTTTGGATTAGGTTCTTACAGATAGCAGCTTTCCTTAAAGCGAATACAGGTCTTGGCTCCTTTGAAGGAGTACGCAAACTCCCTGGTCTTGAACAGAACAGCCCACTGGAGAGGAGTTTGCTGAGAATCTACATTTGCTGTGCAGCTCTATGACTCGGTGCTCGTGTTGAGCAAAGAGCTCCCTGGCTACCCATATGAATTTTGTGATTGACAGTGCTATAGCTCCTGTCTTTCTGCTGTCCTTCAGAACCTAGCAGCTGGGGCAGGAGGACTTTTTAGGGCATTGATAAAGATTTTGTCAAGAAATAAGACAGGCTTTTGTATTCTTTGCTCCTTTCTTCTTGCAAATGATTTACTTTCCTTCACAATTACCACATGTAGTGCTATAGGAGCATCTAAGGGGCACCAAATRTAGGCCGACAGCCCTGCTGCAAGAAGTGTTATACCCAGCTGAAGTGTAAGGTCAGGGCTGTGCCTCAGCTGCCTCATAGTTGTCTGTATTCCTCTTTGATATGCTAATCTTTCCTGCAAAGCCAACCATATGCCTTGGGTACAGCTGCATGATTAATACTGAAGTTACCATTCATCTGGTGAGTTTCATATCTCAGTGTGCTATTTGTTGGCCCATAAGTATACATTTTGAAGAGGGCAGACTGAAACAAAATACTTTCAATCTGCATTTCCTAAGGTGAGGGATCTGGCCCCTTTGCCATCCTTCTCCCCAGCAGAATACAAGAAGCACATGGAGGTGGGTATGAAGAGATGGGAACACAAGTCAAGAAGGTGAAGGGTCTCTCGATGCAGTTGAATGGTGGACCTTACTTGGGAGGAAAAGTAAAGTAAAATAGTATGGGGAAGGCTGTTCTGTTTGATGAGGACCTGCCTGCCTTAGGACAGTGGAGWCCCAGAGCTCTCTTTGAAGTCATAGCAGGAGCCACTACAACAGATCTCACTGTGGGATGGTCTRTGCCTAGAGAACATCTAGGCTTCTCTGTTTGATGCTAGGTAGTCCATGGCTACATTGTGCTGTATGCAAGCATTTCAAATCCTAGTGAAAGGTCCAGGCCATGATCTTTCAGGGTGCAGATCTTTAGGACATAGGTATCTCMAAGAAGTCTTGTAATTGGAAAAAAGGAGGCACAGGCTCTATGTTCACCATTACTGATATAAATGCACCAGAAATTTGGTTGATTTTCCCATGCATTCTTTCTGGGTCTGGGTAGTACTCTGTTGCTGTCACTTATGAGTCTTGGCATGCTGGGAGAGTGTAGTTTAGGCCAGAGGCCTCTCTCTTTTTACAAGCTGTTATATCATGAAGGGGACAACACTGTCAATTATTCTTTTATGGATTCTAATATGAATAATAGCTCTATCTACAGCCAGGTCAAATTCCAGCAATCCCCATGGAAGCGAAAACCTTCCATTTGAACATAATGCTTTAATTTTTATTTATTGCATAATTCCAATGGAACAATCTTTTTCAGTCCAGCTTCCTCTTAGTTTTTCACTTAATGTCTTTTTTGTTACTAAAAGTAAGCCTAGGAACTCAGCTACTTGAAGGATTTGGTGCCTGCAGTTGCTGGGGCTGATTCCTCTCTCTGCCCTGCATTCCTAGACATGGTTTGATTTGTTGGCATAACTTTCCCTTAGAATTTTACCTCAGAGAAAATTCAACCCATTGCAAGACTGGATGCTATGACACTTGGTAGATCACCATACCAGGAGCTATTGATGCAAGAATATCCTACATTTTTCCTCATGCTTGGTTAAAGATTTTTTGACAAGAACTCTACATGTTTGGCATGAATATGTATGATTTGGGCTTCACGAATTAGCAGAAAGCTCTATTCATTCGATGGTGACAAAGGATAACTCCTGTGGGGAAGCCAAGGGGTCTTTTAAGAGAAAAGTTAAAAATAAASCTATGTTTTATTCAGCTCCTGCTTACGTCAGCAATAATATTTGTCACTTGAATTTTGGTATAGTGATGAATTTCTAGGTGACAATTTTATTTGGAAAGTCAGAGGAAACACTTCCAAAGAAACTGGGTGTCACAAAATGCAGAGAAAACTGGTCTGACTTTTTTGTCCAGTATATAAAGGGGTCAAAACTTCCAGACTAGGCTGAAAGTATGTTCCTGTATGTTCTGGCCAGTATGTGACTGGTGCTAGAACTTCAGGTTGYGTCTCCTGCCTATGGGACATCTGTGACTCCTGAAGTCACCACTAGATGAACTCTATCAGAGAACAGCGTGTGAGTATTGATCCTTGGTCCTAGTCCTGCCTTAGCTTCCTGCAGTGCTAACCACTATGCTCATGCTTTGGAAAGCTGATCCTGGAAGGATTGTCTGGGAGAAGCAAGGTGAGTGTGAGCACCCAGTGAAGCAGATGCACCCAGGAGCAGATGAGATTACAGTGACCACCCTTGCAGACCAGCAATCACCTCACTGTTGTGAGGTGCTTTGGGGGTCTTGCAGCCAAAGCAATTTTTAGAAGAGATTGCATGAGAACAGCACCGTAGCTGTCTACATGACAACAAGGATCTTCCTTGCCTGAGAGAGAAAATTCTGGCAGGAGGTATTATCCAAGAGCACAGGGATTGACTCCAGCTCTCTGAAGGACAGAAGAAAGAGTTATGAGGAGCAGTCGAAGTGAAGGTGAGGAGGCTGTGTTTCACACAGCGAGAAGGACAGAGTTGAAAGGTAGCTRATTGTCCCAATGGCTTTTTGCAGCTGAATTTGTGTATGAATTTAGGGGAGCCTTTTAGGAGCTGCCATGAATTTACCCCTGTTACACCTGAGTTAAGCAAATAATCCCAGGTTGGATGGAGACAGTATGATTTGCCTTGACTGAGGCAGTAAAGGGCTATTAAAAGGGCACCATATGTAGTTCACCTTTGGAAGCTTTCAGTCAACCTCCTTAGCACTGCCGCAGTGACAGAAAAGGAAGCTAGTTCAAAGGAGGACCAGAATCTGGATGTCTGTTGCCGGAGCATTTTCAAGGCAATGCAAATGTTTCTTTTTTGCATTCTAGTTCAAGCTGTTGTGTAATTCTGTCTAACTTCTAATGCTTCAGAGGAAGGCAAGAAAGAATGAAATGAAACCTCCCTGAAGACCCAGAACATTCAAGTAAACTGTGGTTTTGCTTGTCTTAAACAAGATTARCAATCATTAAAAATAACTCACAGAAGAACAATGCTGGTTTATGGTCATTTCCATGATGTTATCAATATAGCCTTAGGCACGAAGTATTTATTTTCAATGTCTTCTATTAAACACTAGCTCAACAGGGTTATCGTGGGGTCACTGACGTTATGTGAACCAGTTAGTTTCCCCAGCTGATGTGGCTGCCTATTTTTGGCTCTGCCCTTTGGCTTGCCTTTGGCACTTGAACTATATTAAATACTAGCAATATGAATCAGTGCTCAGGGCTGACAGTCTTAGAGCCACTGAGGCAAGCTGGAGATACGCCAAATAAATAAGCAAAGCTGCTAATGAGGCTGGATAGTGCTGGGGGCTTGCAGGGAACTTTCTTGCAATGTGGTTGTGACTGTCACAGTCATTTGAGAAGAGGAAAAACATAATGCTACAGCAGAGAAAATCTGGCTAGAATATTTTAAAATAAGTGAGTACCAGCTAAACTGAGGTTTAGATTTTCTTGCAATATAGTTGGGTATGTTCATTATTTATGGTAGCATTGTTGAAGCTGCAGTGATGTAACTACATGAGCAAAATGAGTTTTGTAGGGAGAAGTGATAGTATTTAGATGATCTAAGAAAAGCTATTGCTTCTCCCTAAAAACACTTTTTTGTTATTTATAACATCCAAGCAAAATAAATTATTACCCACTTAATGTGCACATCTTGGGAGTGACCATGTAGGTCTCAAGCAGATCAGCTGCTTCTTTGACTACAGGAATTACCTACCAGAGCATTAGCAAGCAGGAGACTCACCTCCTCCAGGAAAGCAACTGAATTCCCTATGCTAAACCATCAATTATCAGCTGGTGACTTGTGGCAACCTGGTAACTGCAGAACCCACCAAGACCCAGAGTTACAGGAAACTGCTGCCTCTATGCTTCAGGTTTACAGGGAGASCAAAAAGAAGGGAGATGCAGAGTCCACAGACAGCATTAGGAACACGCCATAGTGATCCTGAGCAATCCTTGCCACTTCATCGTGCTGTCCATTTTTCTGGCTGTGACAGTAAATAGCACGCTTTATGTAGAGCAAACATTATTGRCTCTCTTGACTGGCTATCACAAACCACCTCTGAGTGCATCGTTCYGTATCTGGCTGTCCAGCTTATCTCTGCCCGTCCCTAGCCTCTCTCGCTTTTGTGCTACCATGCTGCAGGTTGTGGCCAGAGGAGGAGGGTGAGTGGGAAGATTGTCCTTTTCCTGCCAGTGCTGTACCTGTCCTCTGCAGAATTTTTTAGCCTCTTGGATTCTTATCTAACATCTTCCRTGAGGATGTCTCTGTTTCTACTGAGGTGAATTTCAGCTCAAACTTGATGAAATTTTCAGAGATGTTGGAACTCTAAGATAAAAAAATTCTTTATGGCTAAAAAGGAATCATCAGATAGTGACAGGATGATTGTGCTTGGGGTCCTTTGCTTGGTAGCACCGATGATCACGCCTTGGTTTGAGTGCCAATGTCCTTTCTTGCATGATGGCACCTGAGAAAGCCTACAGCTGCTCCCAGTGGCATTTGTTCCTCCTTCGTGTTGGTAACTGCAATGTCATCATACAGAGCTYGGTCCTGATAGCTCAGTGATGGCCTTTGCTGATTGAAGGGACACTCAGAACTGAAGGGGAGGAGGAGAAAATGTGGTTTGTTAGAGATAATCGGAATGATCTTTCAGATCCAAGACTATGGATCTACTAGATTGCAGGATCAGTTCGCTACTGGTTCTCTGTAGCAACTTCTCACCACATTTTGATACTTATTTTTGAATATCCTTTTCCTTTCTCTCACCTTTTTAAGGGTCATATTTGGGATTTGTAGGCCCTCCTCTCCCCCCCCCCCAAAGTTGTGCAGTATTATCCCTTCTCTGAATCTTTTACTTTTGTTTGGCAAAATTTGACCCTGTAGAAGAGCAGTGTTTTTCATAAGATTTTAAGAAAAGATTGTTGAAATTCAGAAATGTCTCTTGGGAAGAGTTAAAAAATAAGTCCCATCAGGAGAAATAAGTCTTCTTTCTACCTCTCTTCTCCCCAGTTCTTTGCAGGGTTTGAGGAAGGAGATCATTTCTGCTGGGTCAATACCAATAGGCAGTAAATTATTTGGTGAATGGTGAGGTAAACTGATTGAAAAATCTCCCTGACTGTCCAAGGGATCAAGAAGTTTCCAGGGTGCCTGACCCTGGGCCAGTGTTCCCCCTGGCAGGGGCAGAGTTTGGAGTGGGAGGAGATGGCTGCAGTCTCCACATATTGCAAGGGGACAGAGAACRTGGTGTCTGGGACAGGGATCTCTGGAAGTCTTGCTCTCAGAGGGCCTGGCTAGATTTTGTYTTGCTGCCTCAGGAGTCGTGGCCCCCGGGGAATTTCTTGTGTGGYCCAGCCAAATGAGACAGAGCTATAGAGCACTTTTAAATCCTCAGTCATCTAATGCAGAACACAATTCATTATGCCTCAACTTCAAAATCATTAGCCAGCAATGATGATGTTGTTGCATGATGGGGTTTAAGGGATTACTGTGAGCCATTGCTCTGAGGTGTTAACACCTACCTGAAATGGGTCAAGTCAGGAGGTGATGGTGCAGTAGCTGCACCCAGGACGGCCGGGAGCTGGGAGCATGACCCTTTCGTTTAGTCTTCAGAGCAGAACCAAAAGAAAAACCTGCTCTTGTGTTAAAAATGCAGCTCGTTCCGAAAGCTTTTCACTTTGTCTCTCGAGGGGTCAATTAAAGCTTCACGGTCTTTCCTGCCACACTGGCAAAAAAAAAAAAAAAAAAAAAAAAAACTTCATCTCCTCTTCCTTTGATTAAATATGTTGTTATAAACAGGCAATACAGCTCAAGCAAGGGAATCTAATATGTTTTCCCCCCTAGCTGAGGTCCTTGTAAATGAGTCAATTAATTTGAACAAGTGCACCCTTGTACTTGAAARGGTGCAAAGCCGGCACACAGCTAGAATCCTGCTGAAGTCTCAGCATGATGRAGTGTGTAAGGTCTCAGACATGGGAACACACCCGCACTCTTACATAGGTGCTTGGRCATGGGCTTGCAGAAACTGTATGAATCTGGCAGATCCCTCCCCCAGTTTAAGAGATTTCCTTGGCCTCTGTGCTTGTACCAGGCATTTAAATTTTTATGAAGTGCTTGCTTTATTATCTTAATAAATCCTTGTTTGGTTTGCAGAATGTGTTCCCATTGATGTTAGGAGTTTATATGAAAATTAAAATGGCACTATATCTTCTTAATTAGACAAATGTATAGATAAAAAGGATCAAATGTTAGCTGGCCGTGGAATTTAGTTTTGCTGGGAGGTCTCTTTCTCTCCCAAGATGTTTGCAGTGGTTAATTCTGGTGCTACAAGCTACCTGCATTGAAAGGGACAGCAGAGCCAGCCTTACCAGTAGGGAATATGTGGGCATGGCTCACTCTTCTGTGTTGTGCATCATCCTTGCTGAATTATTTACCTCCAAAAATCAGTTGCATAATTATCACMGTATAAAAATTAAGCAATGTTCACCTGTTTTTCATAGGTGAACAGCCAAAGCTGAGCCCGTAATATCTTTGCTCTGGTGTGTCTTTTAAGCTACAGTAACTTACAGACTTAACTGGTGAAAGATGATGGGAGAAGATTGATTAATGGTTTTTTAATTCAGACTGTCTTTTGGCTTTCAGAAGCAAGGAGCTTCYCAGGTCATTATTATTTCTTACCTCTTCTAAAGACTGTAGCTGCAAATCAAGGATACCCATCTGGTATGTTCTACAAGACTATATATATATATATATATGTGTGTTTGAAAAGACCAAGAAACAAATTTTAGCTTAATTGTGGGAATACTTCTGTTCTACCTTGGAGCTAGCTGCAGAATAGGCCTCAGGTTGCATTTGCTTTCTTCGCTACACATGACAAAAGAATTCCTGCCTCACACCACAAAGTGCAGCAGGAAGGTTTATGGAGTTTTAAAGCAAGTTCTTGCAGCTGGTGGCACTGATGTCAAGGGTTTTTTTCATGGTAGAGCCATGTCATAGCCTAGGAAACTACTGCTCTGCAGAAAAGGTAGCCTGGCTATAAGTTTTACCCAGAGCTCCTCTGATCACACTTATTTTCCTTCTTACACTGAGGTGGATGGAAGACTTGTCATGAAGCATCAGACTGGAGCTCTCCTAACAAAGTGTTTCAAGAGGTATTATATTTTTTTCATGACTGTAGCATTGATGTCTGCAGCAGCTACCTCTTTTATTTTCTTAAACAGGTTAGTGTGCATGAGAAAGTACCTGCTTTGAAACTGCAAGGAAAATACCAATTTCATAAACCTGCCCCACAGCAGGACAAGTGAGACCTTACAAAGCTGCTACTGAAGTGGCTGGAATAGGGGTGGAAATTAGAGGAGGAAAAATCCAATAGAGGCTCTAAATGTCTCTTTTCAAGGGAGACTGGTTACTGTCTGTATACTGCACAGCATAAAACACAATTGCAAATGAATTGTGTTTAAAAGATTTTTCAGCTTGAGTTCTCATACTTCTTTCTAGCTAGACATATATTAGAAAATTGGTGCTACTTTTAAATGGAAGATGACAGACTTGAGAAGACTTTCACACTTACCAAACAGAAGCAAGATAATCAAAGCAAAATCCTGGGCTGGGGTGTTCGTCTATCAATGGGATATCACAGCTGGTCACTTCAAAGGAGTGCTAGTGTAGGAAGAGTGGGAGGAGATCTGCACACTTTGCATTTCCATGAGGTGTGTTGGTAAACCTTTAGCCTCTTGAGAACAAGGACCAATTCTACGGCTATTTCTAATCTGTGGGCAGCTCTAATTAATCTGCTGGGGTCTTGGTGCTTACTTTGCTGAGGAGTTCAATCACTGCAGAGCGCTGAGCAGGGGCTGGTTACTGGTCTGCATCAGCACAGTTTTGGTATAGGACATGCCACCAGGCTTAGGTGTGCATTTGAGTGACTACGTAAATATACCGAAGGGGGTTTTGCAGGAGAGCTGCCCACTYCAAATTCTGATATGTCAGCCCATGACTGCTTGAGGTGTGGGTTGACTGGGGCTGGGTAGGAACTGAACGTATTKGCTGCCTGGAACAACTGACCATCATCACCCTCAGGGCAGGCAGGATAGGATCAGCAGGTTTCCTAGTAAGAACAGGAGAATTTCTTTCCAAGACACACAGCATCAGCATCATCAGTTATGTTGCAAGCGTATCTTCCAAATGCAGAAATCAATTCTGAATATTTTATGGCTTTAATTACACCACCCTGCGTGTGCTACAGGGAAGGGGTTATTAGGCTGCCAGATGCTAATTTCCTTCCAGGATGATTTTTTTCCCCACTTTTCTTGCTTTGGATGGCAAAAAATTGCATGCAGCAAAGTCCATGACAGCATTTAACTAGCAGTTAGGTTCAAAGCAAAAGCTTGGCAAAATATCTCCCCATCCTTTCCAGTGAGATTCAGTAGCTGAGCAGGCTCCATGAGTAGGTTATCAGCAGTGTACGAATTTCAAAGGGCAGGGAGAGTATTTATCAGAAGGTTTTTCATATTTGCTGGCAAATAGGTGTTTCTACAGTTAGATCAAAAAGTTTCTGGAGTCAATTGGTTTCGGTCTAATGCCCAGGATATGTGGATGAAGTTCAAGAGCAGGCAGTGCAGACCATGAGTGTTGCCTGGCTATCCTGTGTGTGATTCATATAAAGGAATCGAACTTACTGAGGCAATATGCCAACAGACTCGCTCTTACAGACCATAGTCAAAGCCTGAGTGTTGAAACTATGTGTGGGGTTTAGTTTCTGGTGGTGGTACAACAGAACTGTTATTACAGCTCTCATAGAAGGGATTTGGGCTATCTCTTCRTATTTTCTATGCTCATCTGCACTCTCTACACAGGAAAAATATTTGAAAAGTCAGGTCTAAGGGAACAGCCARGATAGTAGGAGCACAAATCCTTGAGGAATAATTAGGCTTTTCTCATCTAAGCCATCCATCTCCCTCTCCTCTGGTATCTTTTACAAGTATTGATCTTTACAAGTAGTTTATTTTGATAGTCTGCACAATGATGATGTAACAGATACTGTCTGCTCCAGCACRGAATGAGTTCAGATGTTTTACTTCATATATGGATGCAAAAAACCACTGCCCTGAGGTTGTAAGGTCTTGGTCTATCCTCCCATCAAATCTCATAAATGAAACAGGATTGAGCTGATTTCTTCCTGGTGTCTTCCAGTGAAGTGGAGCTGGTGAACGAAGGAACAATGTGATCTCTGCTGAGACCAAATTCCAGGCCCTCGGTGGCCTGGGAGAGGCCATGCAACCACTCAYGTTTGTTCTGAGATAGAATATATCCATACATCTTAGAGCAATCACGGCATCAGCTCTTCCCTGACAYGTGAGTGTCTGAACTACTCTGCTCCCTAAAGCAGCTTGTGTTTCTGTACTGGGCTGTTTAAAAGATCTATTCCTACCTGGRCAGAGGCTGCATTTCAGAGATGGTCTGCTTCAACCATGTGTTGCAGCCAACTGCACTCAGAGGAACTGGGTATGTCTGGAAAATAGCTCTCCTCACTTGTATCACTTCTCAAGGATAGAAAGCACAGAGATTTCACTTACCTTCCTTAGGGTTGGATTTATAGTCTGATGAAGTCAATGGCAGTTTCTTCACTGACTTAAGTAGATTTTGGGTTAGTTTTTCAGCTCTCATCTAGAACGGTGAATATATATTGCTTTCTCAAGGCAAGGAAAAATAAGCCATGTTGCACCAAACTTTACTCTGCATCCCTTTTATGACTCTATTTCCCATAACAGCATCATGTCTGGAAGGCTACTTTTGATATGGTGCAGAGGAAATAGTTCTCTTCTTTTCCAAATAACTTCCAAACATGATTTGCAATTGTGTTTTATGCTCCTCTTTTTGTGCAGCTGATGATTTAATGCGGTTGGGCCCATGTCTTTAGCAGATCTGCCTTTTCAAGACCTCTCTCCATTCCTTTGCGATTATTCAATATGGGTCAAAGAAATGACACTTTTCTTACATCTTCTCCTATATCAGGAATTTCTCTGAAATGTGGAGTTCCTGCCCCTTTCCATTAAACCCTGTGTGCTCATAGACTTGTATGAACATTCAGAAATACTGCATGTAAATCAGGAATTTCTCATTCACCTCATAAAACCCTCAGCTTTTTTCTTTTTCCATATGGTCTTTTCAGGAGTACTTAACACGCTTGTACAAATTTTCTGTGCATTTGGAAGGTGAGTTTTTAGTGAATAAATCTCTAAGAACGCCCAGTCTGAGGTTCGCATTGTAGTTCTAACGTTTGTCGGGGAGAGATTGCAAAGAGCTTTAGTATAAATCTGGGAAGTATATGGAGGATTCTGAGCTAGTCTCTTCTGCCATTCTTTCATCTTACTGCCCTTTTGTGCTGGCGACTTTCCTTGATGTCCATGTGTAAGCTGTGGCTATTACTTCATATAGATAAGGAACCTAAGAAAAAGGCTGGTCTGGTAGTGTTCCCCATTCCCGGAATCATGTAATTTCTCTTGCGTGTAAAATAGAAGATTCTCCCTACCTATAATTCTTCCCCTCTCTTTGCCAGTGTCCTGTTGTGGAACAGCAAGGGGARAAGAACAGCTGGATTTGCATTGCTGCAGCTTGTGTTTTTGTATCTTGAAGATTTTCCCACCCCAGCAGAAAAGATGAGCTCCATCTATGTTTGTCTTTAATCTCATCCCATTGTCTCTGCTTCCTTATGTGATTTCATCATGTCACTTACTTATAATCTCAGAGAAATTTAGAAAAACATGGATAGATACGTGTGATGAGAAAGTGTGCTCCCATAGGTACCTTGCAGGTAGGAAAGAAATAACAATTGCAAGATAYGTGAACGTTATTGCTATGGGGGTCAGAGTTAAGGTTAATTAAATGTCTTCACTGTGCATTGTCTTCCCCTTAAGGTGTTTGAGATTCTTCTAAGTGAACCATTAACTCTGACTAGCCAGGGTTTTTAATGAATATTTTTATTGATCGTGCTTGCAACAGGTTTTCTCTTAATTTACCTACATGCCCTCTACATGTATTTTGCCTTGAAATTATGTTTAAAATATTCCCAATTCAGCATTACTAACTGGTGAATTTTTAATCAGACATGGCATTTAAATATTCCTACTTTTAAAAACAAAGGCATCAAAGTGTATATAATCCATTATTTTCAGTCTTTCTACAAAAATAATAAGAATAAAATAGTCTGAAAATTGCATCAGCTGACAAATGTGGCTCTTACTAAACTAGGCAATTAAACCATCTCAGTATGAATGGCTTAGTTATATGCAAAACTCTATGTTTTAGAATTTCATACATTACATATTTTTTTAAGATTAGAAAGAACACTTTTTACATCTAGATAAATGTCTGAAAATTGTTAAGTTTCTTGTTTATAACCTGCACGCTAGCGAGGGAGATTTAATCAGAAATTAAGTATGAGTATTCATGATTCATTCTTTCTATATGTATGAGAATTTCCTTTCAACATGCCTGCAACTGCTTCTCAGTGTGCATGAAAACTAATGTTTCACTGCCATGAAAATGAGAAATTGTGAGAGTTAATGGAATGATGAATCTCATTGCTTGAAGACTTTCAATCAAGGCTGGCTGTCTTAGAGAGTTCCTGTTCTCGATGCAAGAGGGACTAGAGGAGGTAGTGATTTGTGCCTTTGTTTAAGGCCCTTTTCTGGCCTTAAAACGATGTCTCTCTGATGCAAATGACTTTTTTGTGCTCAGTTCAGCCAGATCTTCCAGCAGTCTCAGTTCCTGCTGGAGGTGCTGAATGTGTCTATGGGAATGCTTTGGATCTGCGGTTGGTTAGGTTATGGATTGCTTGAGGCAATGCTATGGAGCACAACAGTATTTTGGTTTCTCGCTGCAAATCTTCAAATACTTGTAGGCTGTGTTTAGACTATGGTGTAGGTGAGCTCTGCAGAGCTCTCCAAACTCCTGGTCTCTGATTCCACAAATGGGCAGACAGCTGGAGTGAGGCCCAGCCACTGGTGACAAGAAGCAGTTGTCCATTCCCAGGAGCGATAATTATTCTTGCCTTGATTCTTACACTTTCCTTGAGTTATCTGCTGCTGGCCACTTATAGATACCAGAAGCTGAGGGAGAAAGCTTTGTGATCTGGACTGGTAATGGCCTTTCTTGTATCTATGCTGGGAATTGTTTCTGACTGTTCACATTTCGCCACTGCTCATAAGGACAAAGATTTAAGATTCCTACAGGTCATGACTCATTTCACCTTTGTTATGTGATATTAAAATTTCAACTCTAATATTCATGCGGCTAGGAAATGTCYAGCAATTTGAATTTATAGCTCAAGAGTCTTGACATCTTGGGAGTCAGTGCCAGTATTTGGAATAATGACCCACATTTTATAAATAACACATGTGAAGCAGTGGCTTATCCAGCTAATATTAATTAACAGCTGGAAATGGAGCAGGCAAACTTGAAAGGTTCAGGAGTCCCACGTGTTCAGCTGGACTTCAGTGCTGTTCTGACAATGTTTCCTGTGTCAGTTCACAAATGCACTTAAAAAAGACTTAAACTCAGCAGAGGTCTTATGTGTGCTAGCAAAGCTCATTACTCATCTAACAAAACCTCTCATGTCTCTGTTTTTGTTTTTATGAAGGAAAACATTCAGTCCTAGTCCTGCTCAAACAATCAATCAACCTAGTGTTATAAAATACAACGGCACAGATCTGAAAGCATTAGTTAAAGACATAAAGAATCAGATCCGAAGTGGTAAACATAAATTTTYGTGAATTATTTTTTATTTAAGTACATTTAGGAATTTACATATAGATTAAATCCTAAATATACCAAATGTCTGCTTGTTTACATCCAGGTGCCTTTGCATCACTGCTGTGTATAGATTGGGTTCAAAGCTGGAGCATTTTCCTCATTACCTCTAATGAAACCATGCAACCATGAGTGTTAAAAGAGAAGCCTATGGGCCACAGAAAGGTGGGTGAGGTGTTTCACTAGTTTGGACTTTGGTATGAACTTGTCAGAATTTTAATGCATGTGGCCTGAAAAGCTAATGAGCCTCCATCTGGAGAGACGYAACGGATTACAGGCTCAATTATTTCTCGTACCTGAGCGGCTCGGTTCTTCGTTCATACTCACTTCTGCAGAAACAACAGCGGCAGCGACTTCTCCTTGTCGGAAGGAGGTAATCTTTGCTGAAGGCTGTTATTCCACAGTCAGGACTCCATGCAGACAAACACCTCATTTGGTTTTGGCTTTGTCTTTTTTTCCCTTTAAATTTTATTCCTTGGACATTTTAAATGCCTCCTCCATCAGAGTGATGTTGTAGTAGTTAGTGGTTCATCAGGATGGATATATAGATAATATTGATATTCTTGTCTTCACGTATGGGGCAGTATAGYCTAATAGCGGAGGCACCCGAGGGGTCAGAACAGTGCGATAATGTAGAGTGATCACTTCTCACTAAAATAAGATAGCGCTGAGGGAGAAAATAAAAGCTTATGGAGCAAAAGAAAGCAGAAGGTGTGTCTGAATTGTTTGGCTATTGATACAACACAGCAGGAATATATCCACAAAATCTAACCAATAAACCTTGGTGTCAAGGCAAAGGATTTGAATTCTGCCTTGTAGACTACACTATTTCCTGCTGCAATCCTCCTTTTATTTTTCTGTCTTCATCTGGAAGAAAAGAAATTGGGTTATAATCTCTCTGAATAGAGATTATGCAGAACTCCTAGGTACGTGCAAATTCAGCACAGGTTGGGKCTCCAGGCCGCTGAGGGTAGGCTAAGCAGAGGGAATAGTTAGCACCCTGACTATCCAGAGTGATTTGCTGCAGAATTTGGAAACCAGAGGGAATAGAGGAGGTTCCTAAAAATGGAATAACTCATTTGTGAATTTCTGCTGATGAATTTATTCCTCCATCAGTTTGAGGGCTCAGTTTTTATGGGTACTTTTATTTTACAGAACAGCACTGTTGTATTTTTCTTCCTGTCTCTTTTTACTTTATCCAACATGAGCTGTAGCCTACCTCTGGAGGCTGACTAACGTCCTCTCGAGTTCAGTGGGGGCAGAGTGAAATCRGTTTGGTAACGGATTGGGCAGGGTTTATGTCAACCTGCTCTGCAGGGTGGTACCAAGATCGCTGAGCCGTGGGTGATGAGTTGCAGTTAACATTTGCTTTTAAGTCGTACAGAAAAGATTAGAAGATCTGTGTCAGTAAGGCAGCGGGATCTAAACCTTAATGAAGCAAGAGATACAGATATTGGATGATTAGGAAATTAGGGTCTGTCTCCTACTTTGCAGGAATGCAAAAGCAGCAGAGAGCCTGAAAAGTTTTCCATACTTGGCTAAAACTTCCATTTGGTAATATAACTAACTATGCCCTGTTCTTTCAGGYGGCAGGAGAAATATCTCCAGGTCTTCAAGGCAGCTGTGAAATAAAAACTTTCTCCTACAGATGATACATTCCCCTTATTAGTCACAGCCTGGTGGCCACWGTCAAACACTTATTAATTATTCCTCTATTTTTTTCTTTTTAGCACCTGCAAGAAGCTTTTGCCTTCAATAAACAGCTCTTTATTGACCAGCAGCTTGTTATTGATTTCTGTATTCAATGAAAAGAGTAGTAAATGAGGACAATAAATTACTCCAAAGCYCTCACTTTTAAAAACTTGTGAGGGAAAATAGGACACCACGACACGTTAGTACACATAAGGTAGTGGAAGCTTGTTGGAGAGGGGGAGAATTGCCTGAAATTTCTCTGTTTCAGTTGTACATAGGCAAAATTTGGTCTTTCACATGCATATATATRCACRTGTGCACACACACATGTACCCCCCTGTACATACATGCAGACATAGGTGAAGTGGAGCTCTTTTTCCTGAGAGAACCAGTAGCTCTTTCTCATCTGAAGCCCAAGCCCATTAATTCTCATTTGAGCAAAAAATTAACTGCAAGGCCATGCTATGACACTCTTTAGACAGCACTTTGGGAAGAGTCCCTCTCTCTGCCGTAATCAGACCATTCACAAAGCATGATGCTCCTTTCTGTGTGGAAAGCCTCTGGAGTATATTTAGGCTCACCTAGGAAGGTAGGGCTTGGGTGAATCTATGAAAGCTGGTCTCTCAGCYGGTGAAGTGCTTTTCAACATTTCTCTCAAATGAGTCCACGTGCACTGAGCTGTGAGCTGAAGCTGTGGGAGCTGGATCTTCAGTCGCAGCCAAGGTTGTGACACATATGAAGTGGTGGGGTTTCCACTGTTGACATCGGTGTCATCCACTTTTAAGAGATTTCTCCTTTCGGCAGAGGGCTTTAGAGTTACTGCAGGCAGATGTCTCTGGATTAAGCATCCTTCCCTGCCAGAAATAAATACATACCACATTTGCTCACATACAGCTTGCCTTGACCTGCAACAAGCGAGAAGTTACAGTAGCTTTAGAACAAGCACATGTGCTTATAACCTAGTTAATGGGGTGAAACACGGTGTGAGGAGAAAGGTAGAGGGGGTTAAGTCACTGTGAAAGCAGATACGACATCAATCCCTTTTGTGTGCTGGGGAAGGTGAAGTTGCTGTCTTCCTCAAGTTTCCTTACAGTGTAATTCACATTCCAAAGCCTTTCTGAGTGCGTCTGGGCTGTGCTAGCTTTTCTGTATGMTTTTGTTTTCTCTTCAGACAGGGAGATGAAAAGTGGGTCAGGTAGCATAAATGCAACTAAACAATCTGCTCAATGAGGAAAGCAACTGCAGGACTCATGGGTCTCTGGAAGCTTCCTTGTATTCACGTCCCAATAACTCCAGGGCTAGAGAAGGAAAGAAAAAGCCATTGCTCTACTGTCTGCTTGGTTTCTTCCCCTTTTCAGGCTATAATACTTAGATATTGTACTCCTGATTCTCCTTCCACTTGTGGAAATTAAGAGAAATTGATTTTGAGCTCCATGAAGCTATAGGGGGTGAGACTGGGACAAATGAAAAGCTGTTTTGCTTTCTGCCTGCTTTGGTTTCTGCAGCTCTCCTTGGTCATCATTGGATTCTTTGGTGTGGGTTAGGGAACAAGCTGGAGCAACCTCTCTTTGCTCCTACTGCTCTGCTGTCTGCAAAGAGAACTGGCCTATCTACTGCGAGTACAGCTGGGGRCTGCTATCCAACAACATGAGCTTCTCATAGGCATGTGCATTTCTAAACAGATCTAAATGGTGGCCACAGACATTTATCCGTGTGTGTCTGTAAAGTGCCTAGCACAGTGTTACCAGATTACTGATAATAATAAGGACCTGTCCAGTCTCATGCCTATGAACAGTGATGATATTGAGCCTATAAATGCATCAACACTTTTCACACTCTTACCAACATACAATGCTTTATTTACTTATTACCCACACCCAGCTATATCTCCTCTAACAGCACCTCAGCATCTTTCCACTTCAGGCAGCTACTTTCCCGCAAACACAGAGGTTTCTCGGCTGCAGGCTGTGCAGGGGTTACAGGTGCTCGGGGGAGCTGGTAGGCACCACAGCTGCAGACATCTGCCCACTTTGCCAAGTTTCCAAGGGCACACGCTTCCCCAGAGYGGTTTTGCCCTGGGAGCAGCCGCTGATGCCAGATGAGAGGGTCAGGGYGAGGCTGAGCATGAGGGAAATGGGTCTTCCAGGCAACCCCTCTCTTCTGGGGGTGCTCTCCAAGGTCTCAGAGGTCCCCAACGCTAAGCTTGGGAATGACATTGTCTGCACCGTCACATCATGGAGGGATTTATGCTCACGTTGAGACTCCTGTTATCCACTCTGTGTGTGTGTGCTAGACTTGGCTTTACAGCAGTCACTCAAAGGACAAGGAGGAGAAGAGGGGAGGGACTGGATGACACYGAGCTCTGGTTGAATCCTGGCCTCTACAGGCAGTAACGATGCAACTTGGCACTGTGATTCCCTGCCCATTCTTGGGCACTGAAGCACTAGAAACAAAACTATCCCTCTGAAGCTATAAAAACTGAGCTGGACCCCAAATGGCTATGGGAAGGGAGAGGATTGGGGTCCCACAGCACCACAACTGCTGTGGTGTTTGTTGGTACCACTCATCTAGGGGAATGTTTGCCTCACGTTCAGGCATCTTCTTCCCCTGGAAGTTGTGAAGGGAGAGAAACAGGCCACAGTTTAGTCTAGAGAAATGCATGTGCTTAGGCCAATGTCTGCGTAGATGAGGGGAGGAAAAGTGGGGTTGGTGCCCTGGTAACCCCACAGCTTCTGCAGCCTCAGTACACTGTAGAAAACCTTCTTGGAGCTTGTACTGCTTCTCTATCTTTTGTGAATGAATAAGGATCTTGAGTCTTTTGGTCCATTAATATGTCATTTTTTTACACAGACACCAATTCACTTAAAATTCTCCCACACTATCTTCCTYGTGTCTCTCACTCGGTCCATTTAGTTGATTGCTGTATATGCCTGTTAGTGCTCTGTTGGGCTCCTGATGTATGTTTAGTAACTCTCCATAGTAGACTACTTTTTAAAAAATACAGTGCTAAGAAATTTTGACATGTAGAGTTGAAAAGCCAAGGTTGTGTATTGCAGGGGGAAGCCCTGTTCTTGATCTCCAGCCTTCTCACTTACACTGCATGAGGAGAATGAAAAAAAAAATGTTTGGTCCATGTGCCTGCATTAAAATAAGCAATTTTTTTTTTTTTTTTTTGGGGGGGTAGTTAATTATACTTTGACAATCGTGCTCTAAGATGATCAGAGCAGCTCTGCATAGACTGGATGTACTCAGGTAGTTACCTTGTCTGCTTGAAAAGGCCTCACAGACAAATAAGTTTGCCATTTTTCCCTCTCTGAGTGGGGGAGAGGACTGCTGAGCCAACGACGTGTGCATCCTAGCAGAGCCCTGACACACGCTGCCCGAGCACAGACACGCRCAGCCGCTCACGCAGGTCTGGCTCGCTCTCCCACGGTACGGCGGTGTGGTCGGATCCACGGTTCCCACCCTTCGATAGCTGCACTCTTCAGCTGTGCTAAAGTAATAGCAAAATCTTTTAATGGGCTACACTCGGTGCTTTCGTGATACGAACCTGTCAGGCTCCATTTCCTTCCCACATACACTGTGCTRTTTTACAGCTCTCTCATGTCTTGGGTGAGAAAAAGCTTCCCTTTGCTCTCAGCTCTGGCGAGAGAACAGTTTTCTCCCCCTCCTGCCTCTCCCCGCACAAGGCTGCTTGGCTGCTGTAGACAAAACCTGCTGCAGCAAGAAGCCTCTCAGCTGCAGCTTGCCCCGATGCCGGCGGGACAAGAGCACGAGGATGGGATCTGAGGGACTAAAACGGGTCACGTCACCCATTACTGCGCCTGCTGCAGCAGCCGCGCTGCTGCTGGACGAGTGAAATTGCTCCAGCTCGGGCTTAAAAGAGAGTTCGGTTCCTCACTGCCCTAGAAGGGAACAGAGCACCTAATCTGCAGAGGTTTCCCCAAAAAATGCCTGCCTCTCCGRTCAAAAGTTCGGCATTTGGTCACATTTCTAACTGTTGGATAAAAGGCGCTGCTGCGCAGCACCAGCAGTCGTTCGCAGCGTGTGGTTTAGCACCCCAGCGCTCGTGCTCATTGCAATACCTGTGGCTTACGCCTATGGCACCGGCCATGCGGATTGCCAAGCAAAGGGATCAGGTGCAAAAGCTTTCACTAATCGCTGCAATATGGCCTTTTCTACATATAATAGGGTCACACWTCTAAAATTTTATGTCTGTGGCAGAAAGAACTCTTCAGTGGAACAGAGCATGCACCTATGTCTGAATGTTCCTAACCATAAGAATATGTATTCTTAATAGGTATGAACATGTAAGAATATGAAATGCTGGACTAGCATTTATTTCTGTAACAATATATTTCTATAGGATGTATTTTCACAACAATAGTGAAAAGGCCAGATTCACTTTCTCCAAGACCTTGTTTTAGATATATTTTCTTTGCAGGAGGGGAAATTTTAGTTTGCACACACACACACACACACACACATGCATGCGCATGCATGCGTGCACGCATTCCAATTTTCTACGTATATAATGTTTCAGACTGACCAAAAAATTGCCAGATAGAAATACCAAGTCCTCAGGTATCTGCCGCTGATTTATGATTTATACAGGATTTTACAACACATCCTTTTAAAACTTACATTCTTCCTATCTTTATAAATGATCCATTCATCTCCATGTGGGCAGACAGTTCACCAGGCCTCTCTTACACCCTGGGAGAGCGTTGCACAGAGCCCCGTTGACCAGCAGTGCAAGGAGGATGTTGCTCTTTCATTGCCAGTGCAGCACTTCAACTCCTTGGTTTAGAGTAGCTCTCGGAGATGACTGGACACAGATCTGCAGGGAAGGCTGGGGAGCAGCCAGGCAGTTCATTCTCCATGGACTTAGAACTGCATCGACAGCCTATAATGAGAAAGATTATGCAATTCTAGCATTTTTTTTTGTCTTTTGGAGTGTTATTTTATTGCTATTATATATCTATATTGCAGTAATGACTAAATACCCCTTATTACTGGGAGATGACCCAAGCAATTCAYGTTCTAATAGGCAAAACAGACAAAACAAAATATCGTTATGCATCTTTTACAGATGGCAAACTTAATCATAGCGAGTTTAAGTGTTTTCTTCCAATATGATGCCTGAAGTAAGTAATGAGCCAGGGAGTAAGCTGAGGTATCTAGAGACTTGGGCTAGAATTTTAATCACAAGATTGTCTTTCCTAGCCTGGCTAGTCCATGGTCTGGCTTGTCCCCAGAGGTAAGAAACTTCTATGCTTGTATATTTAGACAGTTCAGGCCAAATTTGTCCTAGGTGTCACTCCACAAAGATATGTATTTACACTCAAGGGCTTGTCTTGTACATGGAGGAGGAAGGTTTGACAGAAAGAGGAATCCCAGCCTAGGAGTATTTACATCCTCTCMCCTGAATTTCTAACACAGAGAAGACTCAGGAGCTCTAGCGTGTCTTGCTGCAGGTCTCCAAGCTATTGTTGCTCTGCTCATCCTCCCTGTGCAAAAGTAGCAATACCTTTTCAGCAGAAAAGYACTCACCCCACTCTAAGCCAAGTTGTTGTGCTTGGACTAGAATGGCATAGGTCCAGGATTTTTAGTCTATCTCTTTACCTCAGGAAAACAAAAAATGCTGCAGGCCTTCCTATTACTTCCCTCACCTGTTGGGCCGAAAGGACTGTGCTACAGCTTGGCCAGCTGCTGTGTTTGAACTGCAAATTGTTCCATGTTTTATTAGAGCAGATATCCTCCAAGTGGGAAACAATCTTTCTTCAGAAGGGATTAATACTTGGGCTTGGGAAGGCTGTAGTCCTGGATTCATTGGTAGATCACGGCATAACTTCAAAACACCTCCACGCTTCCCCAGACACCCTGAGCGTGAGCACGCTGTGCAAATTCCAGTTTGTAGCACCGGAGTCCCTGTCCCCAGCAGTATTCAACAGGCATTTATACTCACAGGTTAGCCCTTGAGGGGGTCCGTGAGAAATGASTGCGACTAATAATTGAGACCAATTGCTAGCAATACCGGAATCAAAGAGGGCATCTGATATTTGGAAAGGTTCCATGAGCTGGGTCCTTTTGAACTGTGAATCCTCAGCCCAGAACATGTCCTCTGCCCTGGGACCACTGCGGTCATGCTCATGAGAGCCCAAGGAATAAATAGAACAGAATRCCCTAATTGCTTAAGCAACAGAATGAGAATGAATGTTATTTTGTGCATATTCTACCTGGCTGACTTCAGATTTTCAGCTCCCTGTTTTCAAACTTCTAAACCGAGGCCTTAGACCAAATGACACAGACCAGAAACTCAATAGATTTAAAGTGATGCAGAACTCCTGAAGTCATTGAAACTCTAAGAGTTTACATCTTTTGAGGTAGTGGCCTGAAGTCTTTTTTTTATTATTTATTTTTATCAAAGGCTGTCTTGATCTAGAGGCTATGGAAATCATCATTCATGCAAGGTGGCACCTGGTTTGTTGAGAAAAAGTTAAAAATAAACACTGYTCCTGCAGGCAAAAATGCTTTGGAAAAGACAAGAGAACTATCTGCACCTTAATATGATTAAGGTCCTAGATAGGTTATCTTATAATTGCCCWCTTCACAGTTTATTTCACCTTTTTCTGAAATGGCTTTTATTGGAGATGGTGATAGCCAGTAAAGGCATTCCTGTCGTACCTGTTGTTTTGCTGTGCCTCTTTCAGCAAACAGGGGAGGAAAGTGAGATAGCTTCACACACTAACGATCAAGAGAGCAGAGAAGCCTCAAGTTGGAGCATTCTTGGACTCAGAGAGTGGTTGTAGCTTTTGGGAAGGGCTGTAAGATGTGGATCATCTCATTTTGAGCTTCTCTGTAATTGACTCAAGTCGAAATCTACTTAAAGTGTTGCTGATGCAAGGACTTTTTACTGAGAGTGCTCATACTGGTTTTTATTATGAAATAATTTTATCTCATTTCTGAGATGACCAGAGTTAGGACAAGAAAAGCACTGGGAAGGTGGTAGCATTTGATCCTGCTTGGTGAAGTTAGCTTCCATGTCCTGAGGTGCAGTGTCAGAAATCGCTTGCCTAAGAAATGCTGCTCGGGTCTTTCAGCCCTTCTCTTTGGGCTCCGAGAGGGCACGAGGCAAAGCGCGTGCGCACGTTTGCGTGCAGAGGCTGAGGGAAGTCCAGCTGCAGCTCAGTGCAGCTCCTGACCTTCTGCTAAGGTGAGTATTGGGATACGTAGTTTTGCCAGGGGTCTCCTGTGGCTCCTGAGAGGAAGGGGCTGCTGCCACCATCTCTAGCTGGAGAAGTGGGGGTGAGTGGACCTTTGGTCACTACACGGCATGCTTATACAAAGGTGGAGCCACGGGTCTAAAATCATAGTGAGACTCTTGGGATACTATGCTGCTTTTGGCCAGTGTTAGAGACAGGATTGAGCTCTGCCACGGTAAAGACATCCGCRGACTGTCTTTCTAGGGCAGTTACCAATTCTTGTTCAATCAAGCCCGTTAGGATTGCTCAGATGATAATGGTCCTTTCTGCTCTAGGAGACGACTCGTTGCCTCCCTGTTTATTGTTTTTCTTCTTTTATAAAGCAGAAGCCAGAGACTAAGCCATCCGACCACTGGCCAAAGTCAATTAGTTGGGGAAAGCCAGAAGCCTRCTGRGAAATCTGCAGTGCTAAGACAGCGTAAAGAGAGTACTTTGATAAATTGCTGAATCTGCACTCATTAGCACATAGCAAAAATGCTTAAGGAGGAGTTCAGCCGTGGTAAGCTAAAGGGACTTTTAAAAATAACATTAAGTCTAGTATTTCACAAACTGTCTCTCTCCCATGAACTGTGTCCCATGACTATAAAGATAGCAAATAGACAATAACATAGAAGTTCATTTGTTGCTTAGTCTAGCTTGTATTGGCCTGGCTATTTCTTGAAATGAAAAAAGAGAGATTTCAGGACCTTTGTTTTATATTTTTCACACTTCAGAGGTTCAGCATTGATTTTCCAAGGTAAAATTTTGCCTTTTGAAGCAAAGTATATGAACAAAAAGATAAAGACCAACACTCAGGATTTACGAAAGTCTTTTGAGGACATTGCAGAGCTAATAACAGGCCCAATGATTTTTGATTTCCAATACAATTTTGCAAATTGAAGAAATGTGAGTAGTTCAGAGATGTTTGAAGTCCCTGCACTATTGCATTATTATTTCACCTGTAACAAATCTAAGACCTTTTTGAGCTTCTTCTATTGCTTTCCTCAACCACCAGGAGAAGCAGATGGGAATGGTCTGAGGTCTGCAGTTACATTCTTAGCCTGTCTGTGCCCCTAGATGGCCCCAGGCAGGACAGTGTGGCCTGGAAATTAGGTGGGTCTGTTAACATAAAGTGGTATCCAGTGAAATACCCTCACCCTTTTCCTATTTTTCCTGTGAAATTATATTATTTTCTGATCATAGGTGAGCAGATCAGTGCATCTAGATCATTGTCTAGGACAGTCTTTATAAATGAGATGGTCTAACTGCTGCTGTAGTCGATAGGGATGACCCATGGGATGGAGCACTATGGTTTTGCCTGAGTTGACCAGTCCCAGGAGCAGTATTAGTACTTAGCTTCACAAAAATATTGCTTTGTGTCTAAGCTTATGGGGCTATAAAAAAAAGTATGAAAAATAAATATTTCTGAAATAACAAAAAGAGACAACAGAACTGTTTTTCCAAAACACAATGAAACAGCTTGCAACAGGGAAATATATTTTTTCCAGATCTTTTCAATATTACCTATTGTTCTTTTGTATGCCTATTCCTCTTGTATTATTCTCTATCATCTGTGCTATTTAGATGGTGATATGAGATTTCCTCAAAGAGGAGTATCAAAAAACTTTCGGAAGTGACCATGAGAATCTCAGCGTTCTGTTAGGTTACTGTTCTGAAGGCAAGTATATAATAAAACAGGTAGAGGTGTGTGACTTTAATTTTCTCTTTAAATTAAAGGAAACATTCATGGAATAATATTTATAGGTTTGCAATTTTATCTTATTTCACTGCTCTCTTTTTGATCACATTGTTACCTGTTGTAATGGAACAACCTCTTCCCCAACGTTATGTACTGGGAATGATGACGAACATCTTTACAATCATGATCAGAAGAGACATTTTTCTGTTTCATTTCCCAATAAGCTCTTAAAATAGCAAATACTTTGGTCTGCCTACTATGCCTTTACGTAAAGACATGCATGTGTATTTGTTTTTTGAGTTGAGTGAGTAATTGGTAGCAAATCATTTATTTAACATGTTTTCCTTCAGCTGAATGCACAAAGAAATGCAGTGTAATTGGAAAAGCAGCTACATGCCTCTCACTGCAGAGAACCTGGGAGTGGGACTAATAAAAAAGCTGCCAACAGATAATTTTTGAAGAAAATATCCTTTTTCATTAAAATAAAAAAAAATTCTTTCAAAGGAAAGCCTTTTTTTGACAAAAGCATCAGGGAAATAAGAGTGAGAAACATTTTTTCCAAAACAATTCAGTTTCAAAGCTTGGGGCAAGGATCTCTTGCACTAAAGAACAGAGGACCCGACTACATAATGAAATCTCAGACAGCTTGGGATTTCTGAGTGCTCAGGACAGGATTTGGATCTCTGCTGCACAGCCAGCAACACAGTGTGGGCCAGCCTCACATCAGAGATCCTAATGCGCAAGTGGTGACGATGTGGAATTTGGGTCAGAATAYCACTTGTCTCTGGTGAAAACACAATCCAAAGAACCAGCCATCAAAATACTAAATTAATTACGGAGCTGAGGAGATGCATGTTTTAACAGAACTTACCTTGTATCATTGATGCCTAATGACATAGCAGATACAGCTGTTTTTTTTTGCAGCTCTTTCCAGCTCCAGAAGATCATTTTACACTGGGAATTAAAACTCTTTGCCCCACACTAACAAACACCTGCTGTTCTTTGATAGCAGGGCCGGTCTCCTGTTTCACTGCTGAAAGCTGGTGAGAGAACTGTTGGCTCTGTGGCCTTATCGAGACATTTATTGTGGAGCTCCATGGTAAGTACACAGGCCAAATGTGATTGATTGCTAATTCAGTATCTCTCCATAATTTGACTTTGTTCCCTGCTACCTTCACCTAGTTGTGGTCCTATTCAGCTAAACTGTATCATTTTATTACAATGGGGAAAAATACATATTCATATGTTTAGCGAGTAGCTTAGCACTGCTTATGTTTTCTTCTTCTCACTGAAAGCTAATGGCCATGAATGCCATTGTCTGAAAAATTTATTTGGAGTGATGATTATGATAATGTCTCTTGGGGTGCATTTATCATTCATGCTTCTGAAGTGAGTCTTATGGAAAACAAAGGTTGACATATCTCTTTCTCTGATCAATTAGCAGCATTAACTGCTTTTAAAATATTAATCTTCTAAGTGAAGTTGCAGAAGAGTTTGTAGGAAGAAGGCAACCCAGGGCTACAGGGCTGCAGGAATGCAGAATTGCTGTGCAACTGTGCTATAATCTTGAATGAAAACATTTTTAATAAGTATGCTGCAATTCTTTGATACCTTGTGTCTTSTGATTACAAGGCATTTCACAAGCCTTGACCCAGTGCTTGGGTTCTCCTTAATGTTACATGGCCAGCACAGAGGCAAGTGWCTAATTCCAGATGGTCGGAAGAGCCAGAAGAGTTAWGAGAGTGGAGCCTTGTCTCCTTTGTCAGCCAGGCTGACTTGTCTTTCACTCCCTGCTCTGTTTAGCACCTGAAAATATGTTTRCTGCCTCGTTTTATCCTAATCTGTTTTTTTATTCCTTTCACATCTAGGACTCTGTGGCTAACTACRTGCTTGACTTTCTGAAGGGTAACTGGGGACCAGGGCTCTTCCACTCAGCTGCCCAAATTTGGGAGCTGAAATCTAGAATTTGCTRCTCACTATGGGAGAAGCTTCAGGAAGTTAGTTGTGCTTTGAAAATTAGGTTGCTTATTTATATGCCTAAATATAGAAACATGTTACTCGTATTAGCACTGCTCTGAGTGAGTGCCCCAGATCTGCAGAAGGTACAGTTTGCTTGGACACACCAGCAGTTAGCTGGTGGGTGGCAGCAGTGGGATTTAATCCATGCCTTCCAGATCCCGGGGCCACGTCCACTGTAACATGTAGCTCTAACCCAGCAGACATGGGCAAGGCCCCCTGCAGTGTCTGAAGACGCAGAGTGTGTCAAAATGAAGAAGTAAGYGCTGAAGTTTGAGTACCAATTGGTTTTGCAGCAACATGGCAGCACGTAGGCAATGGATGTGTTGAGACCCACGTCTCAGTGCTGACCCAGATGGTCTCTCTGTTTCCTTGTATTCCTCCACCTTTCACCTTGTCTCAYTCCATAAAAACCCTGGGAGCAGGAACCATTTTGTGATCGTGCATTAGTAAAAAGATCCAGCAACAGCCTGGCTGATGAATGAGCCCTCAAGGCATTGCTGCAGTAACATAAGTGATAAATAATAATAATTATGATAATAATGGAGATGGCATCTATTAGCAAAGACAGTAATACAACCCTAATAAGAATCACAACTGGGTGATGCTTTTTAATCAGATTTAATGGCGTGTGTTGAAATAATATTATAGTAAGATACCATTGATTCAGCAGCTGGGTAACAGAATCAGAGACTTTTGTCTAAATAAGTGCAAGACAAAGATGATTAGCTAGATTATTGATAGTGACACACTTTAAACCTGCACTTCCACTTGGAGGAACAACGTCTTCATTCTAATAGGGCTGTCTATTGTTTAAAAGTGTTAGAATGGACATATGAGTACATTATTTGCTGTTATGACCCCTGAAAGTTGTTAATGTATGTGCTACATTTCCAAATTTGTGCAAATGTATYGAGCAGAAAATGCTTAGGCATGTTACCCCATTCTCTACTTCCTCTCAAAAAACTGAAACAGAAGTTACCCTCAAAACACTGCTGTCAGAAGCCATGCATGAGGAAGATAGCACAGTCAGGATCTTCTATGTCAAAGCAATCACCTCTAATTAATAAATAATAATAGTACTAATTACCACAAACCCCCACTTTGCCACAACTGGCCTCCGGCTTATTATTTAATGTGACACTAGGTAGATGCAGGAAGCTTTTATCGTGTCCCAAAATCTCCAGTGTTTTGTGAAATTCTAAAATCAAGCTCCCTGTTCAGGAAAATGGCCTAAAGCACCTCCTTCCTTATATAAAAGGGAGCACAGCTCTTCACCTGTCCTGGAAAAACAGCTCTTACGTGGTGCGCTCCAGGGGTGATGACTGCCTGCACTCGCAGCCGATGTCACCGGTGCCTGCACACACAGATGAGTGAGCCGAGTGCTGAGGACTTTCTGCCTCCCGCACCCRGAGTCCCTTCTGAGGAGCCTGCAGGCATGGACCATACCCCAGGGGATGACACCTGCTGGGATGTGTAGTGTATGACCAGGTGAGAGAGAAGTTCAAAAGCTGTCCCTGCTCAAGCGTCAGGCTGCCTCTGCGTCACCATGAGTTTCTTGGAGGCAGAAGATGTAAGGGCAGTGAGGACAGCCAACAGTAATGAGGAGATAGCTCTTCCTGGTGAACAGATCTTCATTGTTCTTCTGGAAAGGTCTAAAAGCTGTCTCAGTGGRCTGACAAAAGAGGACTACATTGCAGCATTACAAGAATCAGGATTTTATGGATTTTCTTCTGAATGTCGCTATTTTTTGTTTCCTTGGGAGATGGAAAATCCAGTCCAAGTAGTTACAGAAAGCACAGCTCTGTGCCATATCTATACCACATAATGGAATTACAGATTATGTAATACCATTAAATAGTAGTATCAGCAAGAATGGGTGGCAGGAGGTAGAGAAGAGAAAGTAGGTGGTTGGTTTCACCCTTCCCTCCTCAGGTGTCCATCTCGTGGTCTAGAGTGCAGTGTACAAGTGAGAAGCAACATCTGCTCCTCCTTTGCCAGGTGGGCTGTTCAGGTAGCAGCTCTTGGTCTCAGGTAGGGTTTCTATCTCATTACAGAGACTATCTCATCGATGGATCATCGTACCTCTCCACTGTGTCTCCACTGATGAGAAATCATGATTTTCTTGATGTAAATCTCCTTGCATCCCTCCTTAATGATACTAAGTTTTCTTCTGACATCCCATCTATTATGGCACCATTATTCAGTGAGGGCTTTTTTWAAAAATAATTATTCCACTCTGTTCTTGTTCCAGATGGCTTCTATAATTAGTTTATTACTTTTGCAGATGTTGTTTGAAAACTTCAGGATGTGAGCCAACAATGGGGAGATGAAGCTAATGAAAGTGAGCTTTCAGTTCATTATTCACTATGTGGAAATAAATACATTTTGTGTGTCAACTAAATGCAATATGAAAAGCAAAAGCATGTGTCTGCAGCATTTGATTTTGAATGGTGTGTATTGGGCAAAAAGACAGCCTTGTTCTATTTATCAAAGAGATGGAGACATTTGGGTGGACTCGTCTCACCTCTCCCAGGTGGCCATGTTGCAAAATCATCAAATTGGCATGAAACAGTTTCCTGGGGCTTTCAAAATATAAGGTAGGGGAGGGGGGAAGGCAAAGTATGGTATAGCTAAAGTCTGAACTTCATAGATAAGTTTTGCAGAAGGAATAGCTACGATTTGAAGTTCCTGGCTATGTTGTGCCCAGGAAGCCTGCGCAGTGCTTGTTTCAGAGCATCTGGTTTCAGGTAATGTTCTTCGTCCCCTGTTTCCAAGGGCTAGAGGCATGGAAAGGTACAGTGTCTTTTCTACCCAAAAGACCAGGGTACTGTGTTCAGGAATAAGATTGCAGAGTACAATTCCCAATCGCTAAATGCTAAACATATCTTTCAACCTTGCCTGGATCCCTTCTGTCCCCTCTCCAACCGATCCAAGCAAGGAGGTTGGATTTCATGCCTCTTTTCTTACACTTTACTGTTTTTTTTACAGGATCTGCATCACAGCAAAACACCTCTTGCCCTCTGTTCATCTGGTAATGAGATGATCACATATCTACTAATTTTCTAGGATAGCAGTTATTTCATTAAGGGCAATTATTCATCCGCCTTTTGGATTTAGATTGCAATTTAAAAGAAGGAAAAAAAAAAAAAGAGAGACTTGAGAGAACCTCCCTTGCATTATAAAGCAGCATTTCCCTCTGAAGAATGCCAGTACCCATTTATAAGCCCTTCTGGATAGGTTTCAATGTTAATATCCTCGGCTGAAAACGCCTGGTGATTAATAGCATTGACTGGCTAGTTAAATACATGATCAACCGGGGAGCAGTCATGCTTCTCAAGTAACAACAGTAATTGACAGAATGTTCAGCAAATAAAACTAGCTTAATGCTGTACTGRTATATAATTAAAATACCTGTAACTCTCCCCCCCGTTAGGGGATACAATATCATCGCAGTAATGCCAAATGTTTCAGTTGGAAAAGAGCAGTGATCGGATTTTAAAAAAGCCTCATTTTTCTCTTGGATACCTCCCTCCCTCTCCACCCCGTAAATAGCCACCGTGGTAAGTTTGCTGGTGTATTTAGAGGTGCTAGAGAACACAAGATAATTCCTGCTTACGTTGCACCCACACACTGTGCCTGCAAACAGGAGGTGATGTATATATAAAGAGCCACTTCTYGGCAGCCTGCGTTTCTACCTGAAACGTATTCTTCCTACGCCCTGGCAACAGGAATTATTTACTGCCAAGCAAAAAGTGAGGGCATTTAGCAACGACGCCTCGGTGGCTTTGGTGGAAATGAGCAGATTGAGCCTTGGGTTGCTGCTTATCCCCGCTCCGGCGGGGCTGATCCGTGCKTGGCGGGGCCGAGGCGAGGCCCCTGTGCTGCGGGGACCCCGCTCGTAGGCAGGACGTCGGCTGCATGTTCTTCCGTCCCAGCCTCAAACTTACGGCCCTGCCTTTACGTTTCCTCCCTCTTCAGGCACATCCTAGAAGGGACGGACTGGCAACGCACATCTAAGTGCACATCTTTAGCTTCCAGTGAGCTGCAGCATCTGGGTCCAGACTTTTCGCCGTCACTAAAATCAAGAGGGGAGGGGAGAGACTGACCCTGTATGTGTGCATTTCGCTGAGTTATCAGACAGAAAATGAAACAGTGGAAAAATCCCCTTTCTCCTTCTCCTGGCAATACATCTGCAGTTGTAACAGAGTTACAGTCCTTCGTTTCCCACACTTTTGCTGGCACTGCAGCAAATATTAATCAGTGTGTGTTATCCATCAGACTATTTGTTTTATCTGGGTCTGTTATTAACCTCCTTTCCATCAAGCTAGTGTGGGCCAAGGCTGTGTGGAACTATGCATTAAAAAAAGCTTACTGCTTTTCCAGCGGGTGCAGTAAAAGCCCCAGAATCTCGGCAGAACATCAGGCCAGGCTCACGTCAGTGTAATCCTGCTGCAGCTGGAGGGGCAACCGCGGGAGGGTGGGTGCCAGGGTGGGTGCCCAGCCCTTCCTAGAGAAAAGCCTGAGATGCTTTGGCTTAGTTTTGGAGTTCCATTAGAACAAGAGAAGAGAAAATATCAAAATCATTTCATTTATGAATTAAGGTAGCTCAACAACATAACTAGAATGAAAGCAATGGTAGTGCAAGGCTATTAATGGTARTATTTCATAATATGGGAGCATAAAMATTTAGGGTATYGGAAACCTAAATGTTGTGCAAAAATATAATAACATATGTGTCCTGTTCTAAAGACCTTCTAGTCCTGGCATAGAAAAAGTGGGATTATTTTATTTTTCCAAGGTGGTAGACATGATTAGGATCAAGTAATTTAGCAGAGGTTAGACAAGAGGATTTGTAGGATGCCTATGACTGACCTCCTGGGACTGGGAATCACCTAGCTCTTTGGAAGAAGGGCAGCCTCTTTCTTCTGAGGCGAAATCAGCTTCTAACAGCAACAGCTGCCATCTCCTTACCTGAGCAGTACTGGGAGAGCAAGGATACAATAAAGAAATACTGATGGAAGTGGGAAGTTTGATTTTATACAGTGATCTAAGCTCACTAAGACTTCAGGATGCTGTTAAATTACTATAATATATTGTATAATATATGAAACATTTTTATTAATTTCTGTATACACACATATATACACACATATTCACAAATACTCAATTAAATCACTATTATAAAATATACCCCATTTTATAGCAATTTCTCTCTCAGAACAACTTTCTTTTTCTCTCCCTTTTTATTATCATGATTCTCTGGCTGCCACTCGGAGGCTTTGCACAGCACCGTTACAGAGCTGACATCTGTTGTGATGCATCTATTCTTATGTTTTATAAATAGGCCTATCTCCAGTACTAGGCTATGCTTTTTTTCTCATACGATTGTTCATGTTGCTGTTTTGCACTGCTCTTACTTTCTAAAAAAA
>NW_028185084.1:2975402-3001478 GCF_003343005.1 Rhea americana | reverse complement strand
AAGAAGAAGAAGAAGAAAAAGACATCAAGAAACTTTGCTGTCATTTTCCAAAGAGCTGCTTGCCTCAGCTAGGGAAGCTAGGGACAGAGGCGAAAGAGCTATTGCTAGAAGCACAGACATGAGAGAGAGATTAAGACTCTTTTTTTTCTCAAGCAACATTTTCTTCACGATCTAAATCAAAATCAGTAGGACAAAAAATCTATAGTGGGACATTATACCAAGACATTGTAGCAGCAATGCCTTTTATAAGTTTAGAGTGTGGTTTAGCTCAGTTAGCCTTTGTGTTGCTGCTCTAGTGCTTCCTAGCTCTCATTCCAGTCCAGGGCCGTTGGGTTTAAACAGCCCTTCTGAGTTATTGTATTGTGTATTGACAGCCTTCTCAGGCTGACAGATCTTTCATGCACTTGAACTGGACTGACACACTCTGATCTGTTCATTTGTATCCACCTTCTAGTTCAGATCTTGGTGAAAATTGATTCTTYAGCATTTTCATGTGCTGCTGGTGGAGCCCTTTCACTTGCTACCATCATCTAAATGAGGAATCATCCCAGAATGATCTGCCGTAAGCATCCAYGGGACAGTTACAATCTTGAGAAGAAATTAAAAACATGTTGGGAGGTGAAAATATCAGGGGTCATCATTGTCATTCACCTTCAAGTCTGGCAAGTTGTGGAAATTTAATCAGAAAATTCTCCTTTTGGCTCACTGATGAAATGTGTCTTGTCATATTAAGGGATTRGTGCCAAGTGATCCTTTTCAATATCGTTCTGGGCTTGGGATATAGCCTTGCAAAGCATCTGATTTGCTAACATTTAACTGTAGAGTACACTACATCTTTTGGACAGGTGCTTCCCACACTAAAATCCTTAGGACTCCTTACTTGCAAAGAGGATTCTTCAAGTGCCAGATAAGAGTTGATTATAAGGCAGATCCTCAGCGTGACATTAGCAGTTTCAGTCCCGAATTATCTTAATGGATGAATTACTTTTAATGGTAAAGAGGAGGCTTACTTAGCAGGTTAGGTCCAGGCTGATCCTAAACCTTGAAGAAAACTGCACTCAAGTCTGAGTTTCATGGCTTCAATATTGACTTTATGGGCCATATCATGGACCCTATGATGCATCATTCTCTTTTTTTCTTAGGACTTACACTGCGGTTAATGGCTTAATGCTTCTGAGTTGACACTTTTAATACAGGGGATTGTATTTCTCTTCACATGGCTCATGAGCAGATAATCGGAGCACTGGAAATTACAACTTATCTTCTATAACWTTTTATCCTTCTGAGGGAAAAAGAGTGTGGGCTGTTAAACAGCTTTTTAGGATATTCTCTTTCAATATGATCTGGAGTCTTGTTAGGAATGATCTACATCTTCAATGAAACTTTTTTTTTTGATTGAATAATTAACCTGAATCAAAAGTCTACAAAATTCARGGACTCTGAATAAAAAGAACCCAAGATCAAGCACACTCCTGATCAAACCCTGTTGTCTGTTACATTCACCTTGGCTCAATCTATATCCATTCCCTATGTCATCTGTGCTGCTGTCTGAGAATCAGGCCATGATCCATCATTTACAAGGGTTATAAGAGGCTGGTGCATTGTGGTGCTTTTAATGACACAACCCTGGGATCCCCATAAGATCTGCTCAAGCAGCAGAAAGAGACAAACCTCCCCACTAGGGAAAAGTCAGCAAACCAAAGCGACACAGCACCAAAGAGAAACCAAAGATAGCTATACCAACATAATTCTCTACTGAGCTGAATTCACTCCATGAGGTGAACTAGCAAATAGAGGAGCCTTAAGAAGAGACCCAGGTTCTGTATTTGGGAATTTTGCATTTTAGGGAGGTGGTATTAGAACCCAAAAGAGGGATTTGATCATGGACCTAGAAAAATACAAGGCTTGAAAATTGATTGGTGTTATGTATAATTATTTTTCCTACGATCTCAGGACAYGATTTAAATGCAAATTAAACTTTGCTGCTAGAAGGTAGAGGTATAGTGCTGAATAGCTGCTATTTTAGAAAAAAAAGTCATTTTTAGGAAAATTATCTCCCTTGTTCTGAGAAGAAACAATGGCTGTGGAATTAGTGGTACCAGTGTYGTATCACTAAGATCAATTAAACATACTTATTCTCCAGCACTTGGGCTGCTTTAAAACTCTTCTAAAATGAATAACAGTGGTTGCCTAAGTAGGTCTGATAGAAGACTTTTAAAGTGAAATAATTTCCCTAGCTTTCTTGTAGAACAAAATATATACCACTTAACACCAGCTGACTAGGAGAGTGGGTGGAAAGTTGAGAAGGTTATAAAGCTTAGACTCATGTCCTTCTGGTTCCTGAAGCTAACAGTTTTGTCTGCGCGAGCCACATTTGTTTAACTCCCCCAGTAATGATGCTGTGGAGCTGCTTACCATTTTAATTGGGGGAACCATAGAAACCACTGAGGTCATATTGTGCTTCTCCGAGCTGCTTCATGGAAGCCACAGGAGGTCCTTCTAGGACCTTCAAACTGAGAAACAGACAAAAGCAATGCTTGAAAAAGAAATTAACTCAATTTAATGGAGTACAGCAGCATATTGGAGTTGGGCAAGTAATTTGCTCRGCTTCCATGAGAGGACTGAACTCCATGGACTCTCCCTTTCCTCTCATCAGGCTTTCCTGCAGGATTAAGCTGTACCACTGATTCAGAGACACAGTTGGGCTTGTTTGGCTTGTCTGGGAATTTAATAGTTCCTGTTCCACATTCAGATCTTCCTTTGCTTTCCTCCAGGAGGTTGAAAAGAAAACAAAAAGGGGAATGTTTTGCTGTTAAATGACACATTTAGGGGATGAAGACTAAGCAATTCTGGTTGGCATGTACAGCCTGCTTTTGCACCAATTTACAGTGAACCTAGCTGGTAACTCTCACTGATCCAAACTGTGGCTTATTCATACAAATAGGCTTGTGAAAGAACAAGGCATATGATTAAGCAGACCCAGCACATGTGAGTGTGGAGAGGTGGCGGTGTTAGCTGCTGCCCTGTCAGGCCTGGTGTTAGCCCTGCTGGGCTAGGTCTTGGTAATAGCACAGAACTGAGTTTTCAAGTGTCCAATGTCTATAATCAAGGACCAGTTTTGGAAAAGATTTTAGCTTCTTTTGGGATACCAGTCCACCTCAAGTTTCRAAATGTCTAAATATAAAAATAATTTTCTATTTACAAACAGTTTTCCCAAGGAGCCTTGGAAACTGCCCTCTTCAYAGACCTTTTGATGATGCTCTGAAAAGAGGGACATAATAACAAGATAAAACCGTGRAGAGTATCCCCCAGACTCCAGAGCTCAGTGAACTCCACAGGCAGTCAGTGTTTTAACACTATATCTAACACATTTGCACTCAGTACCTATGAGCCAACCATAGATGCAGAATGTGAGCAGGAAGCCCAGTTCTTGGCCACTCTGAATGTCACTGTTTGTGAGGAACTGAGATATAAACACCTAGAAAAGAGGAATTAAATTGGGCRTGGGGCTAATACAAGGCAGATGCAAGGCAAAGGGAAAAAAAAAGCAAAGGGAAAGTTGGAGACCTTTGGGGAGGATGTTCAAGAACTACTCAATATCTTGACATGGAGTCTATGCAGAAGATACAAGAAGTTTTGGCTTTTGAGAAAACTGAAATCTCTGAAGTCTGAAATGAAGGAGGAAAAAGGCAGTGAGAGACAAAGAAGTAGCACTGAAACTATTCTTTTTGCTTAAGACTAGCATTTCCACCCCTTTAATCTGCTTAAGAAAGCAGCTGGATGCATCAAGACAGGCAGAGAGGTGAAAGGAAGAGTCATTTTTTAGTGTTGATTCCACCTATCACACATGCTCTTGTGTATTGGATATGGACCTCGTTGTGCAAATACATACAGTCAAGATGTTTCCCTGGGGTGCATCATAAAGTACATAATTGTGAGACATTTCTCACACCTCCCAAGGAACCTGCTGTGACAGCTGCCAAAAGAAAAATGTCAATAGCAATCAAMGCCTGGGATATTTCAAGCAACTATATACACAGAAAAAAGGTCTCTTTCTTGCCTGTATGGTGACAGTGACTTAAAACGATAAGAGAATATTTTAGACCGAATAGGTGCTTTGGCACCTGAGGTATCAATGTGCCTTGCAGTAGTGTGACGGGGTAGTGGGACCACACTGCCTTCTGTCCCGTTCCCTTTTCCCCATTTATGCCAGCCTGCACCTGCGTGTCCCTGGCATGTGAGTACCCAGAGGATATGGGAAGGTGTCTAGCTTTGTGGGTGTTTGGAAAGCCTCCCAGTCCCTATTCTATGGTTTCTGAGGGCCTCTTACAGGCTAATTACATCGGTGGTGTCTTACTGAGGAGGCTAAAACCCATTATAAAGAAACAAAGCGATAAATGTTGATCAGATTAGAATGGCCAGGTGTTACACCGCACGCAAAGCGTGTACCGGAGATGGAGGTTTAAATGAGTATGTGGTGTACACAACAGCCCTTACATTGTGCTAAAGCCTCTTTTTGCCATTCTAGCACCAGAAAAAAGATTAAAATGATTATTTTGCCTAGAGAGCCTCCTTGAACAAAGCATAATTGTATGAATGTTTGCGCATAGCTGAAATTAAACTGCCTAATAGTTAGGGTTTTGCTTCCCAGAGGCTGTAAGAAGTAGAGAATGAGACATAGCTTCTCTAAGGATATGTGAATTTATCCTGGAGGTGCTGAGGAGAGTCCTGCTGCTCGGTGTGGACAGTCTGTGGGGCAGTGGTTTCAAATGACAATTGCTCTTTCCTGTCGTTCTCTGAGGATTTAGCTGATCCCTAYGCATCAAAAAAGGTTATGCTATACATAAAAGGCTATAATGCTGTAATGTGAGGCTGTGGGATCACACAGCAAAAATCTGTTACCAATTTGGCTGATGCAGCCACTGAAACAGGTCTCGAGTTTTTTTTTTTTTTTTTTTGAGATATTTGGCAGCTTGGCTTTGGATGGTTGTTCTCACAAGATTTTTGTTTCTTTGGCTGCTGGCTCTGGCCTAAAAGAATTGACAGAGAAAGGTTATGTTTACCAAGTAATATATAATTTATATAATTTATATAACTTGAATGTGTGGGGGACTCTTTTGATATGAAATACAGAGTGTACTGCAAAGTCTGACAAGCTGTCACAGTGGAGGAAGAGAGCATCACCTGGGTGGATTGGTGATAAGCATAAGAATGCTACCTGTGGTAGATGGCTTGATAGAGGCTTTCAAAGACATGCCCAAGGGAATTATAGATGCGTGGAAATCTTTCTGCCTATACAGCTAGGATAGAAAGCTGGTGAGAACAACCTTTCCCCGACTTGCTGCCTGAGTTCTGGACAAATATTGTTTGTCCAGATCTAATCCTAGTTTTCATTTCATGTAGCTCAGTTCACTCTTCAAAGCAGGAGAGTTCATAACTGAGATGAAAATGATGGCCATGTCCATGGCTGGGAGAGTAACAGTGCCCAGGGAGCACTTTTGGCTTGTTCAGCTCTCCTGGCTCTGGAAAGCAGGTTCTGGCAGCAGTCACAACGGTKTTATGGTTTTGTAGAGAAGAAGAGAAGAGAAAATTTACTATTTACCTCAAAGAGAGAAAGGTTAATAAGCTTATATTTTGTTAGACATCAAAGATTATGTATGCAAGAGATCCTTTATTAATTCTGCTAGTCGCAGGAATGCCTTCTTAGCCCTAATTCACTATAAGCTATATTTTTTATTTTTATTTTTAATAAATATTTTTAAATACTTATATGGCCATGGTCAAAAAATGGAACACAACTATCCTCTATTTGCCAGCTTGGTCCTGTAGAAGTCCCCTTTGACTGCTATCGGTAAGCTTCTTGCTTTGATTCTAGTCAAGTATCTGGTTACAGGCTGCTCGTTTAAGAGAGAATAGAAAAGCTGCCAAATCTGTCTAACAATGGAGCAATTCATATCCAGGGAGAAGTTGAGATTTTGTTTTCTTGCATCTTCATTATTCGCCAGGAATGTGCTTTCAGCAYGCGAAAGTTCAGACAGCCCTTTGCAGTGAACCAGACCTAGTGAGAGCTCTTCAACTTCAGTTCATTGGTTAKGTATGAAGCTCAGGTCTGAGATGGCATCCGCTGTACAAGACCTTTGGCATGCTACTTGGTGGCATTATTGTTACTAAAGCTTTCTCAGTAAAGATGGTCTTTAATGACCTTCRTATCAGAAAGCAGAAAAAAAGAAAACAAATCAAAGAGCTATGAAATAGCTCCTTTTAAAAGCTTAATTAAAATATGAAGGCTTTGATTTTAGAAAATTAGACAAAACAATTTCTGTCTTGACATTGAGTGTTCTGGTACTTTCTAAACAGAATACTCTTATAGCTGGAACTGTCTTCAAGATTATAACAGTCCAGATTAGTGACACTTCAAGCGTGCAGCTCCAAAGCAGAGCTGACTGCAGAACAGAGGCAGAGATTGCCTCCTCAAGACTAATAGGAGTCGAARATACCCTCCTGGTGCCTATCAGCAATGACTGTTGCTTAAGAAGCTGAAGCATGTAGGTCAAAATCCCATTAAAAATTTGGAGAGGAGAATGAAAATGGTGGTATTTTTTTCAAATTATGTGGCCAAGTACAGGTGCTCACAAACGTCGCTGTTGCGTACTGCACCAGGTGGAAATGTCTCCGTGCAGCCTGCAGGCTGAGATGCTGTCCACTAACCAGCTTCCCACGAAGAAAGCTTCAAGAAGCTCTGAGTGAATCACTAACGGGGCAGTTAGCTGACAACCCTTCCTGTGCAGAGCCTGGCCACTTTCTTGCTGATTAAAGAGCTTTGTTTGTGTTGCTTATTGAAAAGTGAAGCTGAAAAAAAATAAATAAAAAAAAAGAAAAAAGAAAAAAAACATAAAAGAGGTTTTGCACACCAGAGAAAATGCTGAGTTCAGTCTCTTTTGCTGACCATAAAGGGTTTGAGAGATTAATTAATTATTGCATATCAGTACTTTAATGGGGAGAAAAGGGCAGGAAGAAGTGTAACAGGAAGGAACGTCTAGAAAATGAGCCTAGACCAATTCACACAAGAAATAAAATCTGCATTTGAACAATTATGGGAATAAATGTGGAATGAATTAATAGAGAATCGCAGGCTTGTCCATTTAGCTGTGTGCACTTGCGGAGGAGATACTTAGGTTGACACAAATAATTATTGAGCTTCTCGTGCTGCCGATGGGGCTCACCAGGCAGGCACTGTCTGGAGCTTGGTCACAGTCCTCAGCAAGGCAGACCTCCTCATCACTGAGACACCACCACACTATGGTGCTGAATCATTATGACTGTTGCTTCTGCTTGTAATGAGACAGTGATTTCATTCTGATGGCCATGATAAGTTTGGGAGTGACTCTGCTTTCAAAAAGATATCTTTTTGCCCACGGAGCCATTCGTTGGTCATCTTGAGCCTAAGGGGTCCTACAAAATTGGGTAGAGGCAGAGGGAGAAGATGGATTTGGTTGTCATTTAGCAGTCAGATCTTAGCTTTGGTAAGTAGCTTTCACCTACCAAAATTCACCCTAGTTGCACATGGCTACAGCCTTTGCGTTTATTCCCTGCTCTAAAACACTGAACAGCAGCATACTAGGCAATTAAATAGCTGTCATGCCTTCTCCCAGACCTAGCGACACTTTGGGGATATATATGACACATGATTTGTACAATCAGTTAGTAAAAACTTTGCAAAGCGCTTTGGGATTCATATGGATGAAAGGCACTACCATAAATGTAAGATCATTCTCATTATCATTAATATTCTTTTATGAGGGATCTTATCAAAAGCATTTTGAAAACCCAAGTAAATTACGTCCACCAGGTCACCTTTATGTACTATTTTATTAACTTTTCAGATGAGGAATTGCCTCGAAAGAATGATATTGCCTTATAGAGGCTGAAGTAGGGTTACTTGCTGTTGTCATTTATTTGCCAATATTATTGTAATGCCACAGGATGCAACTGAGTTCAAGGCCATTGTGCCTGAGGCTGTACAAACATGAAAACAGAGATTGTTGACTTTTTGGAAAAATTAAAGTCTGAATAACCTTGCTGGGTTCGGCCATGCCCAGACTCTGAGATCTGTGCACCCCAGAACAGAGTAGAGCTGCAGCCCTTCCCCTTCCCCTTCGGTGGAGATGGAGGTCCTCCTCAGGGCCCTGGCTGAACATTAACAGTGATGGCACTGGTGGAAATATCCGTCAGCATCCAAGTGAGCATGAAGAGTGTGTGTTCCCCCCCGCCCCCTTCCCTGCSGTTTCCCCCAATGTCACCCAGAGCAAACTGCAGCCTGAAGGTAGGAAAGTGCAGCCCCCTGAAGGAGCACGGACCTTCACCATGGCTATGATCTGAGGCTGATTGCCTGGGATGCGAGTCGGGTCTCCAAGGTGCACAGGACCTTTCCCCCCCAGTAGGCCAGYAGACTGGGACAGGGTTCCCAGATGGGGACATGATGTGGTGCCAGCTGGGCAATGGCTGTCTCCGGGGCACCTGGTGCAGCAGGGCTACAGGACCACCCGCCCTGAGACATGTCTGATCCCTCTTTTGGAGGTCTTTCGGGACCAGAGCCCTCCTCTGGCTGGGTGCTGCAGGCAGCTGGGGCACCACGTATTTCCCTCCTGGGTGGACAATGTTTGTCTAAGACTTGTCGCACTCTGCTCCTGCATTAGCTTGCAGTGAGTTTTCCTGTGCTGTTATTGGGGAATAGTGAGAGCCTGTGCTGAACTCCTTCCTTGGTTTTCAAGGGGCCATTTTACCCAGTAAGGTGAGCAGGGCACCTTGTCTGACAGGTTCACTACTGGGTACTTTGTTTTCTCTACAGTCTGGGCTAGTACTAGCTAGTCCAGGTGATTTACTACCCTGCGGAACTGGCTGCCACATAACTCCTTCCTAAGGTCCTGTTCACCTTCTGTAGAAGTTAAAGTAAATCACTGCTGAAGTCACTCTAATTTCCCACAGAAAGCAGTACAGACAAGGAATCTCTTTAGTTACATCCATACAGATAACTCAGGCCAAGTCTTTTTTTTTTTTCCTTCCTGCTTCAGCATCCTGTTTTTCAGCTTCTTCCTCTCCCCACAAAGTTAYAGGGTTCTGCAAAAGAGATGCATGATTTTGTACCTCTGACAGTGAGTTACCATGAAGAGTGGCATATTTCAGCAGAAACGTATATTTGAGTTAAACAGGTGCAATAAAGCTGTCACRTAACACCAGTAGCTTTCTGAGTTCCAGTCTTTGTATGCCTAGTTGAGGGTTTGACTTTCGTTTTCTCTCCTGTATCAGAAATAYCTTGAAGTTTTCATTTCAGCAGTCCTATGTCTCAATGTCCTTTTCATTTCCAGCTTGTCTGCCATTTATTCCAATCTGTTCAGCCAGACACCCCTTTTATGTTTTTAAAAGAATGTTTATTTTCAATAAGCTCGGTGGAGCCATACAGGTTTTATCCTTCCTGTTCCTATTTTCAGCTCAAAGCTCCAACCACCATCTGCTTCTCTAGCACARGTTCTTAAAAAGCCTCCAGACCGATTACATTAGCCAAATTCATCCTTGGTACAACTCCTGAGGCTGCTGGAGGAGTTACTCCAGGAACAAATTTGTCATACATTCTTAAAGTGTTTCACTTTGCCCTTGAGCCCGCTGTTAATCACTTTTCTCATAGGTTTTAAATCTGGCCTTTTAAAGTTCACCCTCACTGCATTGCCCCTAGGAGAGTAACCTTCTATTATGATATYGAACCTAATTGCACAGTGATTATGATTACCCAGTGGATTTCTTAGTCTCACCTCCCTTAACTCCTGTGCATAATTTAGCAGAAAGTTGAGACTCAGTTCCTCCAACTAAGGACTCCTCCGAAAAGCAATCCTTAAATAATGTCAGTTAATTAGCTCTTCAGCCCATGCTGCACGTGGGCTTGTCAGCTGGTGCGCTGTAGAGGAGGGGAAGTTGTACCTCTTTCACRAGGGACTCAGGGCCCCCTCTCAGGTAAGTCCTCGTCATCCCCCCGATGGGCCTAGGAGACATCCAGGGCTGATCTCTAACGCGTTGTGACGGTCCCAGCACTCTTCGTGGCTTACCCAGGTGGCCGGCCCAAAGCCACCTGCTATTTATTGGCACCTGAGGAAAGGCCATGCCCCTTCCCCGTGCTGGATTTTGTTCTTGGCACGTGGGTTCGACRGCTGTGACGGAGACATGCTGCAGGGCCAGCACCCGGCGCTGGCGACACGCCGGCTCCTCCCGAGCAATTCGAAATGYGAGCAGGGTTGTTGGACATGTAGCAAAATACGGAAGGGTGGGGGAACAGGAGGCATGGCAGTGCCACGCAGGCGTCGTCTGGGAGCTGGCGTCGGCCTCCGCGGCACCGTGGAGGTGGAGGTGTGGGATGTCGGCCGGCTCTGAGCGGAGCTGCTGGGTACAGGATCCTGCTGGCCACCTGCAAGACCGTCRCTGCTTGCTGGGTGACATCGGTCATGGCCGACCACGATGGAGCAGTGACAGCAAGTGCATATGGACCAAATTAAAAAAAAAGAGAAAGAAGGTTTGGAAATGAAAAATCTCTCAGTTTTGATGGACAGAGGAGAAGCATGCTGGGGTAAAACACACATTTGGAACAGCTCCTTGGCAACTGTTGTTCTTGCAGCGTGCCGACTACATACATTGAGGCAACTGCATACCCCACTGCAGTCTCTTGGAGCCTGAACTTGCCTTCCTTTCTCCCTGCCACCCTTTATAACTTGCAGCGTGACAGACCAGCTCAATTTGCTCCGTGGTCTCCAAGAACCAAGAACAAATGGAGCAATATGGAGAGAGCGTRTTGTGAACTTCAGACTGCAATAGCTCTTGGTGACTGCACTGGGTCATTACAAAAGCATTTACCCTTCAAGAGCTTCTGAGAATTCAATGGAAATGTTTAGAATACACAACAGAGGTAAATATTTTGATCCTTTTGATTTCTGAGGTAGAGTACTTTAGCTGGGGATCAGGCACCTCTTTTATAAATAGCTGCTGGCAGAAAACRTAATTTGCAGAGTTAAAAAAACCCACCTTTTTTCCTCTTTAAAAAAGCATCATAGTTGTGAAGAAAAGAAAGAAATGAGAACTGGCCCACAAAGATTAATTCATCACTTCAGAAATTTCCTCTATGAGAGGTAAAGTGTGGTAGGATTCTAACTGTCTGCAATAAACACAAATGAATATTTTCTGTGTGCCCTAGCGACTGCAAATACAGGTATTTATCCTAATGCATTTGGAAAAAAAATAAGTAAAATAAAAATAAAGTTCAACAGCTTGTTCTAAATGGATTCCCAATGTTGGCAGAAAAAGACATACAAGGCAYTAAACACGCCGTTGCTAAATGCTATATGAGCGTATACCAATGGTGCTGAAAACAACATAATGGGTTGTTGCCTTTCAGCTTTGTAGTCGTGGCTGCAGAGTGTTGTCGGGAAATCTCCTGCTCTGCGAGGGGGACGTGCTGAGCAGAGGCTGGTGCTGATATTGAACGGAGCAGTAGCTGTGCTCGGATTGACATCAGTCCTGCATTTTTCTCCCTTTCACCTGTCCCTGATGTGAAGTCCTGTCTGCCGATGGTTATAATTTCCCTAGAGATGTGAGATGGCATGACAAGCTAAAGCACTCRCAGAAGCATTTGGAAGCTGCAAGCTTTTATTTTTACATGGGGAGACACTCCGCTTTAGTGTCCTCTCTGCTGTCTCAGGCTGACAGTTCAATATTGCCCCGGTCATTTTCTTCTGCTGCTGTTTGCAGCATTTTGCTTTTAGGAGATGGTCGTGAAAGCATTCGTATTTGTTCAGACAATTGGCTCAGTTGTTCTGCGTTGCTAAAGCGCTCTCCGTGTTCCCTTTCCTTTTGAATCATTTCTTCAACCAACACCTTTACACAAGAATCTTGAGCACAAGATTCTTGTGTAAGATTTCATCTGGCTGGGATTTCATCTCTGACACATCAMGAAAACACATTCTCATCTTTAAGGACTTGTGTTGTTGAATGCTATGCAATAAACATAGGGCTAATGCTATGCGATAGACATCAGGATAAAAAATTCAGTCCAGAATAAAAATGTTCCTGTTGATTTAATGGGCCCAAAGGCCTCCCCTCTCTGCACTAGACTTTTTTGTTAGCACTGAATGCAAAGAGAAATCCAACCTGGCACCATCAAATTCTTCTTATCGTGATCAGAGCTGCTCTGCACCAGCATCTGCAAGGGGAGGATGGTACAAAAGGAAACGAGCTGTGGCCAGGTACCCAGCAGAGGCCCTGTCGTGCACGGCTCACGGTGCCAGGCACCTCCAGCCCCACGCAGGATGTGTGCAGAGGCAGGGAGCTACAGGGGCATGAGACTGGGTGGCACTAATGGGCCAGCTGTGTCCCCGTTAGRTAGCTACGTACTCTCAGCAAATCTACCTCTCCAAAAGTAAGTCTAGCCAAATCTGAGGAGACTTATAAAATCAATTGAAGAGCTTTCTTAAGGACCTGAGACCACTCCCATCCTATGCAGCAGGGGTTAATTTGTAAAATCAGTGGAGCAGAGGGCAGAACTGTGTCTGAACCAGGAAGCCAAAGGCAGTAATAACTAACGTGTATCCATAAAAAATTCATGGGAAATTTCATCCTAGGCAAAAGAGAATGAATAACAACGTTGATTAAGTATTAAAAGTTCACTTTATTTTTAGAAGCACTCAGAAAATTGAAAACATCTGGGAACATTAGGCAATTCTTCTTACATAATGTTTTCCATTTATGTTTTACCAGTGCAATCAGATTAACCCTGACCTGTATGGAGGCAGCCCACAAGACCCAGATTTCTTCATTGCTGGATTGCAAGAAGTGGCTGAGTTCAGAGACATCTGCTCCCTACAGAAAAATACCATTGGCTGACCACACAGAGGCTACTAGTATATGAATAAATGATGATCTATGGTGTAATGCCTTCTGCACATCTCACCTAATGTGGGGCTCCAGCCCCTCCAAAGTAGAGGGGCCCCACTGTAAACCTGTGGCAGAAGATGGAGGTGAAAGGACAGCTACTTTTTGGATCATCATTTGTCTCCAGAAAGCATTTCTRGTTTGGCCCTCAGGTACAAATCCATGAGAGCAAATTTGGTTCATCCATGATCAAAGGCTCTGTCACAGTTGTTGCACTGGCTCTGTGTCGGGGAGAGCCACAAGACCCTTCCCTACAGGGAAGTCTAGTTCCAGATCCCACAGAGCAATTACCTTTCAAGGACAAGGCTAGTCATTTCTTCTCATGCAGAGAAGCTGACAGCAGGAGGGAGCTGGTTTCATTTTTGTGAATTTGCGAATTTGTGGCATGAGGTTAACTCGTGTAGGATTTACCAGATGTCTCTCTGTGAAGTGGGCTGCTTTGGAGAGCAAAGGAGTGCTTCAGTCTATGCCTAACCAGAAGAATGAATCATACACCTGCTCACGCTCCTTTTTTTCAAGGACACAATGACCTGTGGAGGTGGGGATTTTCCTTTCTCGCCTGGAGAATCTCACATCATCACAGGCAGAATACCAGAGGAGTGGAGAAGAGAAGAGGAATTTGACTTTGCTTTATAACCTGCCTCCTTCATACTCTTTCTAGCAGGTCAGATAAGTCCTGTGTAATCTTGCATTAAAAAGTTTTACAAGACACTTTTTTTTCTTCTTCTCCATTTAATTTCCTTTGCCATTTGCTCAGCTTACAGAAAAGGCATTACACCCTTTAACTGCCTGCAAAAGATGTGATTCTCTATCTGACTTCCAGCAAAGGGAAGATGGGATGAAATGAGACTGTTCTGAATGTAGGCAGAAGTTTCCTAGAAATACTAATTCTTTTGTAAAAAATTGTTAAATGGACAATTCAACTGGCCACACTCATGAGGAACAGTGTTTAATGCTCAGCTGTTCACCAAGATCAGTGGGAAGATCCTGCAGAGCTGGCTGGCATGTTGCCACTGAACTGTGCAGAGCACTTGGTGTAGGAACTAGAGTGGGGAGAGGCACCAGCCTTTGCAGGATGGCTGGGGAGTTGACAGCAGCAGTGAGATGTGGCGTCTGTCCCGTCCAGCATGTCCTGAGAGGTACCAGCCCCTAGAGCTTCCCATGGCCAGATGTGGGACAGAGGAGACTYAGTCTTGCTAGATGTACTCAGGGATCACATGAGGTGAATTCTGAGGATCAGACATAGCTCCACAGGCAGAGATCACCTCCCTGCTCCAATGGGGGACTATTCTGGTTAGGAATATGACATGGTGACTCAGTAAGTTTGCTGGGCTGTAGGCAGGCTATGCAAAACTGAAATGAGTGAGGTATAACTTGGCATCTGAAGGAAGGCCCTGGATTATAGTCCTCAGTTTAGTGTACTCTGGAAAGGTGAGTATATCAGAGTTTCTCCCATGTTACATACCTATGAAGCATCAAGGAGTGGGAGGTAGGCTGGATACTCTCTGATACCTGCAGCTGTAATTATCACTCTCTAAGCCCTTGGACCAGAAGAGAGCATTAATATATTTTGCCTATGGGGCTGACAGAGTCTGCAGCTGGAAGAACAAGTCTCCCATTTGATATTTGGGTGGGACTTGAGAATAAGAAAGAGGAAAGAAGATGGTACAGAGCATATTCCCCTGGCGAGGTTTGGTTTTGGAGATGGACTTCCTGGATGGTGTGAGAGTACTTTAGAGACAGCTGATGCTATCTCCAGCATAGAGAGTCCTATGACAAGTTCTGTAGTACTACAACAGATAGGAAATACTTTCCTGTACAACTATTTTAAATATGTGAGAAGGATAGAGTCAAAATAGTTGTCTCCTGGAGCTCATGGTGATGGATACTCAGGATGGGTAATGGCGTCTGGTGCTTTTGTCTGCCATTGAGGACTCTGATGAATTTGTCCAATTAGCCATGAAGAAGTCATTAATCTTGATGACACTTCCTGCAGGCTTGCCTTTGGCACACCAGAACAGTTCTTTCTGTATCCACCAATAGGCAGGTCATACAGCAGAGTCATCACTGTCYATGAAAGCTATGGACCCAGTTCCTAAGAAAAGCCTGATAGATGGCAGCTAAGGGGATCAGATCAGGAGATGACCTGCATTTGAGATAGACWAGAAGCAGGCAACAAGTTTTGTGCAGGCAAAGGAAAACAGAGGATGGACTGTATTTTTGAGAGTCCACTCCAGTCCCTTCACAAGTTCAGGACTAACAYTGCAGTCAGTGTTATCCACTATACAACATTATAATCAATCCCATAGGAAGGTGCTCAGTAGGTCTGCAATCAGGTCCATGCACAGCACTGGTGTACCTCCTGCTTTTCATCATTCAGTAGAGTCAACAAACCTCCTTCCAGCRTGGAGGCAGTATCCCAGGATAGAGGTGCTGGAGTGCATCCTGTTTTGGAATAATAACGTGATATGAAATTGTAATGATATAAAACACATCTCACTGACTTGAAATTGCCCTTCCTGAATGTAGCATTAGATAAGTTTATTTCCTGWGTGTTCAGACAACACCAAAGCCTGGCACGAATGGACCTTTAGGAGGCTTTTACAATGGARAGTTTCAGCAATGTTTCGACCTCCCTAGGTGTTGTTTTTGGCCAGTGACTTCTTATTCCTGTGTCATTTACCACTATTTCCCACCCCAATCAATACTGAACAAAAGGAAACACTGGTCAATAATTTTAAAAACTGCTGGCAACTAATGCAGCCAGCCAGTGGCATGAAAGGGAAAGGACAAATGTGTTGGAAGTTTAATATTAAGCTTCCATGTAAAGGTTAAATGTTTAATTTCTGTCAACTGATAATCTACTTTTTTTTTGTCATGGCTATAAATTTGGAGGAATGAAAGTGCAAATGATTGACTATAATTTGCAATAAAATCCACCACTAGCAAGGTTAGAGTTAATAGATTATTGATCAGTGTAATGGTTAGAGGCAAACTAATATTTTACCATCAGCTCTCTTATTGGCTGATTGCCTTCTGGAGACCAGCAAGGTAACTGAGCTTTGCGCTGGGTTAGTTTGTGGAGCTGGATATTGTGTACACCTGGTAGATTCAGCCCAGGATACTGCCAAAGCCCTCCAGCATATCTGTAATGCTGCTATTGTTCAGAGATGTTTCAAAGCTGTTTTTTCTTTACTGAGAGACTAGTAAATCTTTTATTGAGAGCTGGGAAAGGTTTGCTAACACTGAGATAAGGGAACTGTATCTCACTGTATCATCGCCCACTGACACCTGTTTRCACTGGACTAATTTTCCAATTATACACAATTTTTTCAGTGCTGTGAGTGGCATCCCTGGAGGAGAGATTGCTGGTAGTCTTGTTGCACCTGAGAAAGTATCTGAATATCTGGCAAAATGCAGCTTTTGAAGCACCAAATGCTGACAATTTTTGTGGTTATAAAAAAGATATTAATAGCACTGGAAAATCATTTGTTCCACATACTTCTAACAAGTGTATGACTAAAAGAAATCCCTGTTTTATCACTACAAGAACTCCTTGTACGTTGGAAATGCCCTTGACTTATCCTCCTGTCTTTGTCTGTCACAGTATCATTTATGGCTTTCCGTCTTGCGGGTGAGGAGTTGGGGTGTGGAGGGGAAGGGAGAGCTGGGAAGGGGCAGAGCGCGGTGCCTGGTGCCGCCCAGTGCCGCCCAGTTAAACAGCTGGCCACGTTCTGGACCTACGCAGACACCTGCCACCCTCTGTTCCTAATATATTGATTTGGGCTGGGTATCAAATGTGGGACTGGTATCCAGCTTTGATCTCCCATTGAAAGCGAGATCAAAGCCTCTTAGTGTGGCATAGAATAAAATTATTTATTCCTTACGCTGCAGGGTCAATATCAGATCTTGATTTGGAGAAGCTCCCTCTCCTTGCTGAATGGATACATTGACAGTGTACGTCTGCACGTAACACTAAGACCTGTACTTTCAAGAGTTTGTTGTGCCATCCATAGCAATAGATGGATATGAAATAAATCAATGGAAAGAGGCCACTGAAAGTAGCATGGGAAACGTGCTGTGACCCCGATCCAATAGGTAGCTAAAGCTGAGTAAAAAGAAGTTTTTCATCCTGGGACAATTTTTGAGATTAAAATATTATTTTTCCTGTTCTACAATGGAGTGAAAAATCAAAACATTGATGTGTTTCTTTTCCCACATCAAACCAATGAACTGAAAATAAACACATAAAAAACAGATAATTTCCAACATTTTTTTTGAACTTTTCACATTTTCTACCCTTTAATTTCTTGGAACCATAATTTTCAATACAACAAAATCTTGTTCCATCTCCCTTCCTCCCAATTCTTCCAATTGCATTTTTTGGGGGGAATTCCTACCTGGATCTGATAATAAGGAAATATGAAGCAACAGCCTGGCTCATGCCCCTTTGTCACGCGGGAACAATCCTGCCCACCTCTCTGGAGAAGCCTGTTCTGGATAAACAAAAATGAGAGTTTAACCAACCCTTAAACACTTTCTTGGCTTATTACTGACAAAAGACAAGCAGTCTGACTGGGAGAGGTTTACCTGCGAGAAGTGAACTAGCGGAAAAGTTTGTGAGCTACTTCTGTTTGTCATGTTTCTCCTCTTGCCTCGGCTCTGGGCACCATCGTGTTTTGCATTGGGGATTAGAAAAAGGAAGCATTATCTCAAAGCACCAGGTAGCACCTTTCAGTTGTGTGTAATCTAAGGTAAACAGCYGTATCTCATATATATGTGTGTGCGTGTGTATGTATATATGTATGTGTATGTATATGTRTGTATATATATATGTGTATATAYATAAAACACACATATAAAAATACATAAAAGTGTACATGTATTTATAATTGTATACATATACATAGGCCAGAGAAAGGTCAATGTGTTTTTTGTTCAAGCACAGGGGATTTGTTTGTTTGCAAGGAAAGAAGGAGTCAACATGTCTGTGCAGGGGAAACGGATTATCCTCATGCATTCGGCAAAAGGCAAGAAAGTTCCCGTCTACTGCTGATACGAGTCTTTTCTAAGGATGAGCCTAATCAGCCTAGTCCGGCTGTAGCTGGCACAATGTTTCACGATCTTCCATTGTTTAGAAATAAATCCATTCTTTTCTATACATAACTTGCTTAAAAGCAGTGTGGCAGCGCTGTTTTATTACTGTGCGGCAGCAAGCTTTCTGAATTAAGACGGCTACTTTTTGTGCAGCTTCCGTTTGTGTCTTCCCTTTGAAGAGTATTTTCCCGGTTGTTCTATTTCCCACACTGCAGGTTCCCGGTCAGTGAAAATCCACTCGGTCCTCACGCGGGAGCAATGCGAGATTTCTGGACCTAATGTTTTTTTTTTTTCTTTAAACTACACTGTATATATTCAACATGTGAAGAATGGTGTGTGTGCATGCAAACGCTTGCATGGTAATTCCCTTRCTGGGATATGGGCCAGATTTAAACCGCAGACCAGATATCTGCTAGTGCAGATATCTATTCAAATGACGCAAAAGATGTCTGCTTGCAATAACTCTATTAGCAGGCAGCAAGTGTTGACTCGTATCTTCCTTCAAATAACACTGCAGGGGAACACGAGATGTACCTGAAATTGCAGATAACCTGGCTTTCCTATCCCCGAATAATTTTTGAGATTGAAACAATTTCCAAGCATAATTTCAGAAAAAGAAGTAAAATCTTGAGCATWTAAGTGAATGGCCAAAATCCATTATTGCTTCAGGACAATCATAAAATTTCTTGTTTCAACATTTTTTTTCTAGTTTTCGCCTGCCTTTCCCCAAACTCCCCCTACCCCCGCCATGTAGTTACATTTATAAAGGAGCAATAGACATATGCTTCCCAAGTGGAAAAAAAAGGGCACACAGCAAAACTGGGTCTGCGAAATCATCTCAAATATCATTGAGTGGGAGATGGGCTGCAAATGGCTTTTTCCTGAGGATTTCGCTGTTTTGACAAACGCGCCAAGCGTGCAGTTCTGTATGTACGCAGACATGCATATTTACGCAAGCGACRGCGGCCTACGTGAAAACAGCATCCTGTACAAATCCGTCGGTTCCTTATTTATGTTTTTAAACGCGGGCGAAGGTGCCGCAGGCCTGGGGGGGCCCTCGCTGTGCAGCACCGCAGCGTGGCCGCAGCACGCCTGGAGCGTTTGCTTCCACGAGACGTGTTCAGACGTCTGCCTCGTGGCGAAGGCGGCAGCGAGCTGAGGCAGAGGTGAAATAAATTCGGCAACTAATAAAAAGCCTAATACCCTGCTCCTTTCCCCAGTCCCCGTGGTTTCCTTGTTTGTCTTGCTTGACTTGAGGCTTCCAGAAAGAAACCAGAAAGATTTCTTTTCTTGATAAAGTGTCCAAAATTAATACTGCTTGCCTGGCGCAGCAGCAGCGACATAAAACAGAAGAGCCCCTGCGGCCACCGCAGGAGGTAGGTGTACTCCTCTGCTCGCTGCAGTTGTAACGCAAGTGAATTAACTTGCTCCAGGGCCAGCGTTTCCTAACCTTGGGGGTTCCTCTGCTCTCTCAGTTGCTGACGTACAAGAAAGATATTCAAAACTCGACTGGACACAGCCCTGAGCAACCGGCTCTGAGCTGGTCTTGTCCTGTGCAGGGGGTTTGGACTAGAGACCTCACAGCTCTACCACCATCACAGATCCCAAATCATCACAGTTCAAGGAGAAGTTTTGCAGCAGCTCAGAATGACAAAAAGATCCAACAACCCCCCAGCTTTCTGCACAGGAAAAGAATCTTTTTTTTTTTTTTTTTTTTTTTCCCTAGAAAGGCCAAGATAGGGTCCACACGTAATCTTTAATAGTCAATAGGGATTATAATCCTCCTGCAGTACTCATAAATCATTGGCCCAACCCATAGCTCGCTGGTTACTCTGCTCCGGATACCACCAACTCAATCCTTGCTAAGTCAAACAAGATAGCGTCCACCACAAAAACACCACCTCGGTCTCCTTCCTTCAGGAGTGTTCCTGGTTGTTAGCAGGGGGCTGAAATCACCCACAGTGTGCAGAATCATTATGTTATTTAGTTACGTTAAAATAATCTTTTTAGAAAGGACTTATTGATGACTTACACTTAAATGTGCAAATAATAYGCTTACAGAACATTGGCTCTAATAAGGTGGTAATAAATTTCTTTTTTTTCAATATGAGTAATTAGAAACTTCAGTAGTTAGAAGCTATTAATGCACTCACTATAAAGTATGAAAGTCCATCCTCATGAAACTGTAAATGACAGTATTGCCTATAAATTTTACTGGAGGTGGAAAGAGCAGTAATTATACGGCTGGCATTGGATGTAGGAGCTTCTGCAGAGGTACCAGTGGCAATTCTTTACCTCCTGTCATTAAACACTATTTTTGGGCATAGCCRGTAGCCAGAGAGTACTGTAAATAATATTGTTTTCTGTGATAGATTTCTGCACAAACAGGAAGAAAGTTTTTATTAAAAGAAAAATTGGCAAACAGTCAAGTGTGGATGGCTTAGAGAGCAACAATGAAATAAAGAGCATTGAACATCTGTTTCAATGCTGTCTGGCTGGCCTATCTGGATGATGATGACTGAAAAACCCATTAGCTGCTGGCAGAAAAGGAGCTCTGAGATTACAGTCCAATCACTAGCATGGACATACTGCAAAACCACCAGCTCTGCTGGCATCCTCGCTGGCAGAAGCAGTGGAGAGGTCGCAGGGAGACTATCTGCTCCCAGGTAGTTGTCTACATCCCTTCTTGAAGTTTGCGTCCTTCCTATCCAAAGTGGACAGTCAAATGAGATGCAGCTATTGCCTTCCAGGCAGCAATTATTTTAGTGTACTAGTGACACACACCATTCTCCTCCTTAGCCCTCCTTTGAGCCTCCCTTCCAAACCAGCCCAGCCTTGCATTTAGTAAAGAAATAAAAAACATTTCACAGAAGTATTTGTGTCCAGCTTAAGTTTTGTTTCTGCTATAGGCTTCTTTCTGACAAAATATGTATTTTGATCTTCAATTCTTGAATATTGAAAGAAGCTCATCAAGGTAGGCAAATTTTTGTGCTTTTTAGTAGAATTCTTAAGCAGAAGGACCTGATTGCCAGACTGGGAACTTCAAGTGTTTGTGATACAAACAATCAAGGGAAACAGCTAGCTGTAGGTAATACCCTCTAATTCCTCAATGAATAAGTGGAAATTTTTCAACATGACAAAAGTAAGTTGTATGTTTCTGCTAGTGCTAAAAATACCTATGAGCATACACCCCTTTTACCATCTGAGCTATCTGTCTGGTAGCCTTTGATCATCTACATGGAGAAAAGCAAACAGAAAACAATCATTATCAGGAATACAAATAGCTGACTAATGTTCTATACAAAGCAATTTGTTTTGCATATCAGTCTTACAAAGTTTTAAGGTATGAATTAGTCAGGTTATGAATTAGGAAAAGGTCTTAAGATAAATTTAAAATGGGAAGATCATGACAGACTTTGTAGAATGTTCTCTGCTCGTGATACTTCTTAGGCTTTATATATTTTTTTAATGCTGAGGCCTAGTAAGCACTGAATTCAGGAGACCTCATTATAGGTACAGAAGTGATTTTTAAGGAATAGTGGAGCATCACATCACAATGTTCAGAACCTTTTGAAAAATTGCACACACCAGTTTTTCCTGTGGCATCRTTAAGACTTCTAATCTAAATGGCAAAATATTTGGAAAGATTACASTCTTCTGCTAAATTGAATGACACAAAGCAAATCTCAGTAATTTCTGCTTAGAAAATCTTTTGCAGAAAGTACAGATGAGGGCATGGTTCATTAAGCAGGTGTATCTTTTCCTCTGCCTTCTGCATCACTACTTCAGTGGTCCAGTTGTGTGGTGCAGAGCTCAGCAACAAATATTTTGCTCAGAATTATTCAAGCATATAACAGGGAGAACATATGCAGACATTCAGCTTGCTTCGGGAGATTTGATTTAGGGTCTCAATTTCCTTATCCTAGAGCTCCTTAGAGAGTGGTCAGATTAGAGGACAGACAAGATGTCACAGAGGTGTTAGAGATSAAATCCAAAGACTGTAAGGACTTGCTCACAATTCAGAAATATGCAGGAACCTGTGCTGATCCCAAAGGGACCASAGGATAGCTGTTTGTAACGCACAGTTCGTACCTACCTGCAAGATGTGGGTTGCCCTTTCACCAGCAAAATGTTTCCTTGTGAGATTTCACAGCACTATATGATGCTGGCATGTGTGGTGGCACTACCTAGCCCTTTTCTTCAGCTGCAAACATACTGAGGTAGGAGCTGCATGAGCTATTTTACTCCAGCAGAGGAACAAAAGGATGGATTTACTGAAGTCCCTGGCAATAAGCCTGTCTAATTGGTCTAGCCATTGGGTTGTTCCCTGTGCTGAAATAATCCTTGTTCAGCCTCTTAAACCCAAATTCTCTCTTCCTCTGCCTTTGTGAACAGCAAGCTGACAAGAGCAGGGAATGTGCTTAGTGGAATTAGAAAATCACTTGTATATGCTTCCRCTGGAAAAGCACAAGACATGAGACTGCATTTCTGCACATATACTCCAAATTTTCTATTCATCTCTGCTGACCTTCCTCCTCCAGTGCATTTAACACCAGCCTCTTTTCCATTCCTTCTAGCAAGCTACGGAGAAAGAATCTTCTCACAGGTGACTTCTGCATTTGTCTCCTTGAAGCATTTCTCCAAGAAGAGATTTTAAGCTAGATGAAGTTACATGCTGCTACATGCACCCTGCATATCAAACACAGCCAGGACCATGACAGATGCCTTTAAAAACATCATTGGATGTTTGGTAGAGAGATTGKCAGCTGCTCAATGATATGAAGTGCAACAGTCTCCATGACCCCAGAGCCCTGATGCCACCACACATTACAGTGTGCAAGATGATAAAAGGTTCATGCAGCAGCCAGCCCAAGCCAGACTTAATAATGGTAAAAGGAAGCAACGCACCCAGTTCAGCAAATTGCTAGTTTGGGTCATGTTCAAAAGATCAGATGCTTCATCAGTCTTTGCAAAGACTTTGATTCCAGATTGGTTGGAATTTAATAACGTGGAAAATGTCTCCTCACCACTGCACTGGGGATATTGCAAGCTGTAATTAGTTAACGATCCTAGTTTTGAGACTCTTTGGAGGAATAATTTCCTTGTTGAAAACTGCAACTTCGTGTTAACCAGAATTATTCCTATTTGGCTGAGAACTGTTTTCAGGAAAAGTAAAAACATTTATTTTATTATACATGGAAGATATCAAATTTTCAGCTTGATGGGGACAGCCCTGCCTGTGTTTAACGTAAAGACAAATCAAAGTAAAACAAATAACATGTAATGAATTAATCAGTTTCAGGATTTTTACTTGACCAGAAACAACTTGCCAAGGAAGGTTTGGGATCACCCAAAACAATACTCTGATTTGTTCTTTCAGTATTACCAGCAAGCCAAAAAAAGCAACTTCTCACAAAGCTGTGGATGCTGAAAGACCAGGATTCCCTCTCTTTGCCTTAGCTGTTGTGTCTATGCAGATTCCTGGGCATTTGCAGCCTTGTGTGTAAGGAGCTGGGACACCTTCCCTCTGGGTTGCTCTGAGATGCATTTCACCATTGTGTATTTTTACTTATGCCAGGGAAATTCTGTGCCAGATACTCCTCCTCATTTCCAAAGGAGAAACGAACACCATCAACAACCTACTTTTTTATCTGGGAGGGACTGGTTGTCTTCTTACTTACACAGATATGAAAAAGCGTATCTTCATTAAAGCCAACAGATTTCATCTAGTATAAAGCTAGTGGAAGGTGGACGGGGGGATCTTTTATGATCACTATACACATGATATTAAGGATTTATAAGTATAGGCCTGGAAGGTATTATTTATAAATGCAATTCACCCAGACAGCTTTGCAGGTTATATGAAATGATTGTTTCTAGCCAACATTGCATTCATTCTGTGTAGGGAAAGGTCTAGAGATGCAAAGTGACAGGCTTTGTTCTCATGCATTACCAGACACTTCCAAAACACTATGGTGTTTTCTGTCATCATATGGCCTATGACTTTTTTTCTGCCAAAAAGAAACCGGGGATCTTGTTTTAAAAGAAGGCTCAGAAGAAGACCGCATGACACTGTAGCTCTCCCTGATCTTTTCAACCCATTACCATGAGGTGGAAAAAAGTTACAACGTGCCAGTCAGTGAAACCACCTTCTAAATTATAGCACCTTCCCCTTAGTGTTTGATGATGATGAATATGGATGTAGCAAAAGTCTTGGCACTTCAACCACTTCCTTCCTGGCAGTGAAGAGCGTGGTGAAATGAACTGGGGAACTGGCAGTGCCTTGGTGCGGGAACGGCGGGCTGCGCAGCTGAGCGAGCACCAGGGGTGCCGCGGGGACGGCCAGGGAACAACCCACGCGGGCTGGTGAGCGTGTCACCCTGTATTGCCTCTCTCTCCCCTCTCGTCCTTTTATTCCTTTTCCTTGTTCCTGCTCTCCATGAGCGCCGTTCCTGGCTGTGCACCCACAAGGTGTCATAACAGCTTCATCTCAGCTGGGTTTTTTGTTACCACAGATGAGCCTCCATCAACAACAATAACAATAATGTAGGGAGGAACCAGAAAATGACAGCAATTCAGGATTGCAACACTGAAGAGTCAAAGCTGCCTTTTTTTTTGTTAAGTGCTTACCTTACAGTCTTGTCCTTTGCATGGTTAGACTCTGTTGTGCTTCACGGAGTCTTTGTGCAGTGATTAAGAGCCGAGGTGTACACCAGGCTAATTATATTGTTGGTTGTAATCCAATGAGGACTTAAAACTTGCAACTTATTAGAGAGTTTATTGGATTGCCAGCTCAAGCATTTCTTAGACTAAATAGTACTTTCCCTTTATTCTGCTGAAACTTCAGGTTCCCCCATAATACGATAGCTAAAGGAAATAAAATTTGTGCATGTTAAATATCATAARCTTTGGATGACCAATAAAGCAGAACTAATTTAGTTTTAAACGAGAAGGCTTTCCTTTAACGCATGGAGTTTGCTGAGGAAACAAGCACCCGCTGCGGCTGGGAGCCGAGTGAGGGACGGAGGCCGYCGGGACGCGACGTGGTGCCGGGGGACCCGGACAGCTGAGCCCCGGCTCCRGACTGCACCTCTCCCCGCGCCGGCAGCTGCACTTCGAGGACAGACGGATTCAACCGTTCGGCAACTCTTTCCTGATTTTCCTYCCCCCTGCCTTGGAGACCCAGCTTTAACCCTGACTGGGTTCAAGCTTTGATGGAAAGGACAAATCAGTGTTTGGTTTTACGTGTACAAAATCTGGGTAGGTAACCAAATTTCRAGCTGAGTGTTGGAAATCAAATTCTAAAACCAGTTGTGTATCTGTAGCTTTCTGTGGTTCAAAAAGAAAAGTTTGATCTTAGTATTAGAGAGGACTGCAAACTGGAKTTTCCCTTGAGAAAGTCTGATATTTAGACACTTGTTTTCATTGCAAATGGGGATGAAAATTAAAAGATCAAAACTTTCGGAAAACAAAAGCTTCTGAAAGATATTGATCTGTAAATGTCAAGTAGCATTCCTTCAGCACGTTTTATTGTTAATTAGATGTTTTGACTTTGGGGGTTTGGTTGTGGTGATCTCTGTGCTTATCCTGGTGCCAGAATATTTCCTAACGCTTGGGATGTAAGTAAGTCCATGCTCCAGGTATGTAGGGCTTCTTCCCCGGTGTCTCATGAGATTGCAGTCCAGTGAGAGCAAATAACTTCTAATGAATGGGGAAGAAGTAATGGAGCACACTTTGATGCCTCAGACAGATACGGGTTTTATGGTATACTTGGTATTAAACAAAAAAAAATTGATTTTATTTATAGAAAATTCCTTTCACAATTATTATTCTACAGAAAATTAAAATTTAGATGAAACAATTTCTGAGGTAAAAATGTTTAACAAGCTTTATGACTGAGGCTTTTTATCCCTTTACTTACCAGTTATTCAGTTTGAAATGCAGTCTCACAAATTTATTTATTTTGATTTTGTGCTTGAAACAAATGGATGTAGTCACCGTGCTGAAAAAAAA
>NW_028185084.1:2900630-2975352 GCF_003343005.1 Rhea americana | reverse complement strand
AGGATGCAAACACCTTGAATAAAAAAAAAAAAAAAATCTCTAGTTAGGATGCAAACACCTTGAATGTTTTGAAATAACAGTGGTTKCATTTTTACCTGAAGCCCACTTTAGTTCTGTGACTCCCCTCCCTTTCTATCAACATTTTTACCTGAAGCCCACTTTAGTTCTGTGACTCCCCTCCCTTTCTATCAATCCATCAGCTTTACGGTGGGTGGATATCAGCATCAGTCTCCAGCCCTTTGGGGTTGCTGTAAGCGGGGCAAGGCTTGTGAGGATAGGCCTTAGCTTTTATTAAGCTAGCTGATGCAGTTGGAAAATCAGAGAACCTTTCATCCATCAAGGCATGTTTGTCTCTTCCAGCTTGGTCAGTGGGTCTAATAAAAAGATGATTACTTTGCCTCAGCAATCAGAGGGAATCGGCACAAGGCAAGCAGGGCTTGGTTCGCAGTGAGGTGGCTGGTGCCATCCCAGCTCGTTGCAGAGGTCTGCATGGGGACCTCCCACTTGACTGTCCCAGAAGAACAAATCTCTCTTCAACAAAATAAAATCCCTTTGCAAATAAAATTACCTTCTGGTTCAGTTTTATTTTTGCAGTCACAGCTATCTGTAGCTCCTATCACATTTTTGCCTGGTTTCCTAAAGAATCTGTTTCTAACTCCTCAGGGCTCCCTCAGCCACATTTCAGAGGGGATGAGGTTTCATGTGTTTCAGGGGTGCAGGTAGCTGAGGAAAGGAAGACGGTCCACAGAGCTCACCCTCCTAAATGCCAAAGAGACTCTATGCAATGAGTTGGGATGAGATACGCAATTCTCAGACACCTAATGGGGAGAGAGAGAGACATCTTGCACTTACACACCAAAATCTAGTCGGGCCTGAGCTTTTCCTCTGAAGAAGGAAACGTCACTCCCTGGAGTCTCTCACTGAAAGGGGAGCTTGTCAAAACTACCCTGACCCAGAAGTTTTTTATGATGAGATGTCAAAATTTGGACACTCTGTTGTGACCAACACTGAATAGCGATTCCTGTTTTACTCCTGCTTTGTGAGACTCCGCGTTAACTGTTGCATTTTAGAATATGTTACTCCAAGCTAAAAGCCAGAGTGCAAGTGATCTGTTCGTACTGATTTGAAAAGGCTGAACTTCAAATAGCTGTCATTTATCATCCCAGAACATTAATATTAGATTAGAAAGATATCCCTGAGTCCTTGCCCCAAACATAGGCAGAAATACGCATCAAACAATTCTGCTTTTGCAGAGTCCTGGGTAACCTCGCTGGCCTGCAGCACTGAGCTAATGCTGTGGTTAGGTTTCCCTCTGCTAGAGTGGAGAGGACCACCCGCTCATTCAGCCCAGTCCTCGTGCTCCCGGGAAACCATGGAGCAAGGACTGAATCCGGAAGCATCCACAAGCGAAAACACTCTGTGCCCCCAGCTCCTCTGCACCCGATGACAAACTTAAGACCTTTAGAGGCCTTTGACCGAARCCCTCAGAAACTGCTTTGAACGGAACAGAGCAGGAGACGTCAGAAACTGCTGGTGCAGGGCTTGCTTTGCTACTTTGCTCCTCTTTCTTTGCTTTTCAGTTAATTCAGGTTATTTTTTTACTCAGTAAGCTTACTGACAGTAGGAGTGTGACATTTAGGCTTTATAGTCAAATGTTCTTAAACAGTTCCAAGTTATCATTTCCCCCTGCGCCCCAGTTCAAATTCTCTCTTCTGGCTGATTTAACACACAACTGTTTTCACTTCAGAGCGATTTATAACACTGAGCCTTTCAAAGCAGTAGGTAGATGCATTCCTGGCTTGGGATTTTTTATTKTCAATGATCAAATTGGAGATATTGCGTTTTATCAACGGCTAATTTTCAGATGTTTGAGGGGGTTTTCTTTAAGTGTCCTGAAGAGGTTTCATATTCACAGCTCTCAGATGCAACCCTTTTTGAATTTTCCTTTCTCAATAGCATAATATTCTGTTCACTAGATAGTAACTGTTCCAGTAGTCACTGTATCTAATACAAACAGTTTCTTTCCAAATGTCATGGGTGACTGTAATGATCAAATGAAAGCAAATCTTGCTACAGAAGGACTTAGCAATTAAAAAAGCATGACAACAAACACCTCCCAGTCAAGCAGAACTGCAAACAACTCATTATAATTATTCCAGCCTGTTTGCACCTATTTCCGCTCACGCACCCCGGCAGAGCCCAGCTGCTGCCAGGCAGTTCTTTTCCATTAGGGTGAATCAGTCTTCTGCTGACTTCTTATAATATAGCAGAGATAAGAGCTCTTCAGTGGTAATTTGCTTCAGTTCTTAATAAGGAGAGATTTTAGAAAGTACAGATTACTGTATGCAGCAATCTAAATGTATTTGTATACATAAGTGAGTGGTTTAGAGTGATGTTTCTTTCTCCCATTTTCTTCCTTGTGCTTCAGAAGCTGAAGCAAATAAAGAGTTTGAATACATTTTTTCTCTTGCTTATTTAAGCTACATGATTGTACAGTTTACAAGATGCTGTTTGCACAGCTGTTCCCCAAGACTTTCTTTGTGAACCAGGGGGTACCAGACAAGCTGCGGGGTCGCAAGTTGCAGCCCTGGTGGGTCGCAGCAGTTGGCCTAACTTGGGGCTCAGGCATCGTCCGGGCACAGCAGCCCACRGGATGTGCAGTCTTCACAGGATGCCGGACGTCTTGTGAAGTCAGCTGCTTTTTCTCCCGCTGGTCTCACATAGTCCTGACAAATGGGGCTGGTTTGGGGAACCAGAAGCTGGCTCTACTTTGGTACGATGCAAGAAGCTCTGATGATGCTTTTAGCTTGTGYAGCCCCCTGGGTTGCACAGTTACATCGAAGCAGCAGAATGGGAAGGGGAGCCCAGCATTCATGGGGCCAGTGGGGACCCCTCTGTGGTGTGGTCTGGAGGGCACAAAAGGCTGTTTGACACTGATCTTTACAATGTGTCATATCCGGGCATGAAAATGGTTAGGGAAGAACTTCTCAGAACAGGGATTTCCAAAGCGTGGCAGTCAGGACTGGCGTTGCGGGCCAAGCAGAAATCAGTTGTTCRTGGAGCAGGTCACATGCCCGGTGCAAGAGGAACAACTGGGAGAAGTGTTTTAGGTTGTGCAATTCCTGACTGTGCTGAGCCAAGCCAGGGAGAAAGACAGTTTGGTTTTGCACTGAACTGTGCAGTAGCTAATATGCCTCCATTTTTCTGGAGACCAAGAGATAAATTCATCCTGTTCAGGAGGCCAGATAGGATCTATGCACCAATTACATCCCACTCAAACCTTTGTGCACAGGAACGAATTTCACCTTATCTGAACTATGAAGATGTGTGAATATTTATCTCCTTTCCCTTAACACTTCATTTTTATACCTTCAAATAGCTGGATTTTTCTTTTTCAACAGTARCTTCCCTTGATGTACATCTGTTTCTAGTTTAATGCCTACTAATAACTTGAAATGAATGGCAGAGATACCTTTTGTCTGCAGTCTAATACAGAGGAAACTGAATCATTCACTTTTATAAAGTGAAATCCATTTCCTCTCAAGTCTTCTGCATCTGAGGTAATGTTCGCAAAACATTTTTAAGATGAAAAGCACTACAGTATATAAATATTAAATATTATTTTTTATATCTTCATCATCTGTGCTTTTAAAATTAATATGAAAAAAACTGTTGAAAACCCAAATGCCCAGTAAAATGTATATCCTTCCTCTAATCTTAATGCTTTATTTTCATCTATGAATCCTGTTAATCTTTGAAATTAATTATCGTGATTAAAAACGGGAGATGTGTTTTCCCAGAACAATCAAATTGTTCTGTTGCAAATTTTCAYGCTCATTTCACATCATTAGTTTAATTTCTTCTGATGTTAAAACATACACGCACATTCACATCCCTGGATGCAACGTCTCTCTCCTCAGAGTAAAGAGGGAGCCTTATTTTGCTGCTTGCTGACTATAGTGCAAAGCAGCTGTGTAKTGCAGTAGAGTCTGAGTGAGATTAGGGGCTCTGCTYGTCTGTCTTGGGGGTCCCAGCACTRCTGACAGAGGCCACCACTGCTGGGCACTYGGTTGGAGCTCAGGACGGTTGAATTTATCCATTCAAACCATTCAGCTACAAAAATGAGACCAGCAACAAATAGGGCATATTCACACTGCTAAATATGTGCCAGGGGAAGGCAACGGTCACCATGCTGTAGCTAGACTTCTGCAAATGGCAGACTGAGTCTGCCCTAAAGTCCCCGTTTTTCTTAGTCCTTGTGAACTGTACAGTTTCTGTTCCAAAGTCAGAAAATCAGAAAACCAAACGTGAGAGTGCTTTTTGGGGAAGCAAAACAGAACAAAGACTGATAATTTTGCAGATGACTGGTGAACACACCAACAAACACGGTTCTCAGCAACCAAAGTGAGGGTAAATTCTTGCTGCAGTTGGGTTTTGATCCAGTCTTCTCCAGATATTGCTGATATTTATGTCCAGGCTCTTATCTTTCTTCTGTTTAGTGCCTACTTCAGATCCACATGCCTGAGCCCTATTCCCTATTAAAATGTACAAACATAAGAGAAAGTTGTACCCAAGTCCTTCTATACACTGTCCAGATTCCCTGGTTGGAACAGGTGGGAAAGAAGRGAGGAGGGAAATATTTTAAAAGATTAGAGTGTAAGTGTATCTTGAAGAACCTCAATGTACTGCACTCGCAATGTGAGGTTTTAAGAAAGACAAAGGAATGATTCCCTAGGAAGATCTTGCTTTGATATAACACAGAAGGTTCCTTTTGTTGCAAAAAATGGCAAGAAAAAAGGGGTCAAAATGTGTCAGCTAAAAAGGAAGAGAGACTGAAATAGAGTCACATCACAGGTGCTGAAAATGGATCTGTCATTGTAGATCACAACAATAGAGAATTTCTAACACAGAAGGGATTCAAGAATAGAAAGGAAGCCATCCAGTATGCAAGAAAAGCACAAGGAGATGTGTATTTTATTGCCCTTTAATTTTTTTTCTCCCCCTCTCACCAGAAAAAAGAGAAAGGTCAAACATGGGATGTGGAGATTATTTTGGCAATACAGACACTGTTGCAGTGACATGTGACTGACAAACGGGGAAATGACCCATGTAGAAACCTCACAGAATTAATCGTTAGTCCAGAAAATGGCTATGGATTTGCGTGGTCTGTGGGGAAAGAAACTGACATTTTAGCCAAAAAGGAAAAGAGAATCAGGAGTGCAACAAAATAGTAACTGAAACTGGGGGAAGCCTGTGAAGCGGTGAAGTCAGCTGAAGGGACACTGAGAGTGTGGAGCCACAAAGCTGAGCAGGATGGATGGGTTTTCGTGGGTTAACAGGGAATTCCCTACAGAGACTGCAGTAGTGGTATATTTACGATCTGGGTCTGAGGCTCACAGTGACTGGGGAATGCTTTGCTTGGAGAATCATTCAAAGAAGGAAAATTATCTGACTCAATAGCTTTTTATGAAAGAAGATGCATTTTTTTCGCAGAAGAATCTTAGAAAATCTTGGACATAGAATATGCATAATTGTGAATAAAAAAAAAAAATGATTTCCAGTCTGAGGAAACCCTCATTTTCTTTTCATGTAATAATTTTGCTACCAGCAGTAAGTGATACGGAACAAAGGTTTTTCACAAATACCCTGGCTTGTGAGAGTGAAAAGACAGCTTGACACTTGATTTAACCACCAGGTTTCTCCATGCCAACACAGTCCAAAAGCTCGTGTGCTTCAAAGGGTGGGGGCGCACCAGGTGATACATGAGGGCCAGCCAGCTGTCGGGGCCCTGGCTATCTTACAGAAGTATGAGGAGTTGAAATAAGCAACAGGCTGTTCAAGGTCACTGAAGAAGTCCTTGAAGGCAAGAAGATTGAGAAACCAAGATAAGCAGAAGTATATGCACCTGGGAAGGGAGTCGACACAGCRGTCAATTAGAGACTGAGCAGATACACCTGGACAATGCTAGACAACCAACAGTGACGCTTTRTAAAGGGGCGTGAAYGCGTGAGCCYGCTGGAAAGGATATATAAGCTGGATAGGTAGAATAATAAAGTGGATTGAGCTTGTGGCACATTGATGTGTATGTTCTTTCCTGTCTTGCTGATAATGGGCTGCGGCAGCCAGCTGTTCAGAAATCCAGCGCAGCAGCATGCCAGAAGGTGGGAATGCGCACCGGATGCAATGTGGAGCGTGTGTTTGGGGAAGAGGGGAGGAAGCCCTGGTGTGTGGGAGCGCTTTGGAGTGAGTTAAGCTGAATTCCTGTGGATGCCTGCTACCTTCTGCCCTCACCCTGCGGGTGAGGCTGGATGCTGGGGTCCTGCTTCAGCATCCATATTTCAAGTGAAGGTCCCCATAGACATGGCACTGAGCAAGTGTTTGGTCCCGGGTCCCCCACTTACAGCACTGTGGTGGCTGCAGGGCCAGTGCCCAGCCCCAAYGCTGTCAGGTGCAGCTTGTCCCAACCTGAGGGTCCAACGGCCAGTTTGTGGGGAAGGATCAACCCCAGCAAGCCTCAGGCAGTTCAGGGGGTGCCTGCACAAAATGATAGAGCGGGGGGAGGTGAAGGAAGGGAGCTCGTGGAGTCTCGGTGGCCAGGCTGTTGACTATCACTTCTGTTAAGGCATGGGGAAGGAAGGAAAGAGCAGGAATAACCTGATATTTCCATGTTCTTCAAAGCACAAGGTTCTGGGACATCACCCAAATTAAAGCCACAGAATGAGAGACTAGCAAAATTTCACAGATTACATCTTGAGCTCCCTTGCTTCCTCGGGCCCAGTGCAGAGAGAGGATTAGCTGTAATCTCTGATTCTGTGGTCAGTGCCTGTACTTGCTTTATTGCTTTGCCAGTTCCCTACTTTGGCTCTGGAAAGTACAGAGAAGCTTTTATGTAATGAAAGTTAGCCCAGAAAAGGGATCTGCACTGACGAGATTCCCCAGAAGACAATACTAGCTCTGATTCCTCCAGTTTAACTTTCTACTTCCGGAAGATTTGCCAAGGAAGGAATTCAATTTTTTTCCCTAGATAAATGTATTAATATTTAATAAAAAAACAAAGCCAGATGACACATCTAGAGAAAATAAGGATTTTACATAAACCCTTGYTTTATTTGAACAGAACAAGAGAAACTGAGGAGTTTTAATTCAGATTTTTTTTCCTGAAAAATAACAACATTAAAATACCCAGCAGGCTTCAGCTTCAGAAAATGGGCTTTTGTGTTGCTCCATATCAAATCATCTTGGGGGCTTAAAAATGTATGACATCCTCTTCCCCACAGATTTCTCTCCTGGTTCTGCTGTGCCCTCCTAGCCTGCTCTTGTCCCAGTGCCAGCTACTGAGAWGAGCAGTGAGCCACAGTATTTTTTCTGTTCCCTCAGACCTCCTTGTGCTCTGGCTGTGTGTCCTAGGCTAAGGCCTTCTACTTAGCTATTTCTCAGCGTTCTCGGTCATGAAGGTTTATTATTGACCCCACTGTACAGTGGACTTTCTAAGATCTGTATTGCTTTTTGAGGTTTTTCTAAGGTGATTCTAGCATCTGAAAGTTTATGTGGATTATTCTAAAGGAAACCAACAAAACCAAGAGTTGATTCTGTGGAGCAAAAATGTCTTAAAATGTCCTACTGGTAGGCTGAGCTACGTGATGCTAAACTCCCTTCATTTTCCTCTGATTTTCCTTCAGTAGCCTGTCAAATATGATCTATGATGGGAAGCTGGGGGACACAGAYTTCACCTCAGCAATTGCTGGGGATTGCAGAGGCATAATACATATTCTCCAGCTCGGTGCATTGGTTGTATGCTGTAGCAAATTTACCCATGAAATCCACGCTTGATGCCCGAAGAGAAAACTCTGACTTTGTGTTCAGTTAATGACCATTCCTCTCCCTGCTCRCTACCTCGCTTAGCAGGCTGGACAGATACATTTGCGAGCTCTATGTTAGAAGGATATGTCAAGTGTCCTACTGGCACCCTCACGGTCTTTTTCGGTATCACTTCACTCTCCATTGCCAAGCTTTTAAACAAATATAAAACAAGATAATGTCTATAAATCATCTTCCCTCYTTTCTAGCTCAGCACCAGTGGAGGAGTGTGGTAAGTTATCATGTTTTTAACTATGAACCTCTCTGGCTCTTTGTCATTTATCTTGTGTCTCCTACTCTGATCTGGCTCAAGGCTGAACATTAGCAAATGATGAATGCAGTGCTGTCTATCCTGGTTTGTAGTGGCATTATTAACCCATATTCTCCTGAATATTTCATGCTATGATACCTTATTCGTAAGCTGTAATCAGCTCTCAGGTTAGCTGCTTTGTGTGAGGGGTAGGAAAGATATGTTTCTTATTGAGGGGAAATTCCCATTTTGTGTTGTCAAGGATTTTCTTTATTCCTGTGATTCTGAGAACTGTAAAGCAGATCASCCAGTGTAAACTGACCATTTCACATGGATTTACACCAACATCTGTCCTAATAATGTTTTCCCAGGTGTCTGTAGTATCATATTTTGATTTATTGCCTTTCTAAGATCCCCGAGAACCAATTTTGTAAAGTAACAACTCTGTGACTGTAGGATATTGTCAGCTTTCTGTCAATTAAATAGTGTTTTATTAAATACATCCCTGTTCTTCTTTTATTCCCCGTGCATCTATTCTCTCTTTTTTTCAGCTTGTATTATCTTTTTTCCCTTGGGAATTTGCCTCAGAAAACAGCTGCTACATATAGGCTGCAGCAAGAAAAAAGATACTTCCCATATTCCCACCTGGACACAGCCAAATTTGGATGGGATGAATCTCTGGAAGTCCAGAGTCCAGTAACTTGGTGTTCAGAGTCAGACTCTGAAGACATGACAACTTCAAATTCTCTAAGAGGAAGGGGAGGACTTTGAATTCAGTCTGGAARTGAATACACAGCCATCATTTTAGTGTAGCGTACCTCACTGTCTCTTGAGGTGTGTAAGTCAAAGAGTAACAGGTTTATTCCTGATGTTCCTCCAAGCAGCTCCTTTCTGAGAAGCAGCTTATAACAAAYGCCAACACAGAACGTGTGCATGGATCGGGATCTTCCCGTGAAACCAAGGTGGCTCCGCTGATCTTCCGAGGCTTCGTTTACAGACTGCTCTCATGTGATCATATGTGCAGTGATATGAGCATAATCCCACATGGGGCCCTGGGAGGCRTAGATGGCTGTCACACATCTGTGAGCTTTAGACTTTCTCATCCTCTCATTCTAATTGTATGATTTCTGGAACAGATGACGAAAGAGCTTGGAAGCTCTGTAAGCACACAGTAGGCACAGATTTCAGGCTTTTTATTTCAAGGGTTATGCCTTGCATTTCTTTCTTATAAAAAAAGAAAATAAGAAAGACTTTTGACGTGATCTAAGCCAAGAAATTCTCCAGAACTTGGCCCATTGCATCTTGCAATTGCCTGTACAATGATGAAATGTGCTCGATATCAGCACTTTCCTCAACCTGCCGAGCCATCCTATTTTATGTTCCTAAAAAATAGCATTTAGATGCCCTAGTTAAAACTAAAGGGCCACAAATTTGTACAGTAATGGTCAGTCTAAGTAGAGGAGAAAAAAAACAAAACAAAACAATGAATTGGGAAACACAAGCATTGAGTAATGGAAAGATATATCCTAGGTCTCAGAATGGAGTCAAGAATAACTCCTAGACCTTTTGGGTAGCAGGACAGGATGGGTCTGTCCTTCTACAGTAAACTGAATGGAGGATGTCTGTGCCGCCAGAGGTGCATCCTTACCTGTGTCCTTTACTTTTTCGTGCTTGAAGTTTGGCACTAATACTTTCCAGATCCCAGTTTAACTGACTAACAGCATTCCCAGTCATGTGTTCCTTCTGCACATCCCGTGGAAGGAGTAGGGAACAGATCCTGCCTTCCACTACAGAGGTGGCTGCACTTTCATAGTCAGGAAAATACAATTCAAAAACGGATTATCTTGCCTGCAGCTGTTTGCATATGTACAAAACCATAACAAAGAGATCATCWCCAAGAGAAATAAGGGTCATGACAGAAGGAGCTGGATTTTTCTGCAGAACATCTGCAGAGCCCCCTGCAGTGCTGATTGTCAAGCTGTGTGTCATGTAATGAAGGGGCTAAAAATGGCTGAGGCTAGAGGCACTGTAGGTAGTTGGTTAATGAGGTGCTAATTGGGTAAGAAAAAAGAGAGCAAGGGAAATGAGCAGCCAGACTAGTGTATCTGACTCAGAGGAGCTTTGAAATAAGGAGACACAGAGGATATTTTTAGCTCTAGCTTGTATTCTTTCATTCTCATCTACGTAGGAGATGAATCTTTCCTATGACTCAGAGACCTCAGGGTCCCACATGACCATCAAAGCACACACATCAGGTGCCATTTCAGTTTGCACCCGCTCTGTCCCTGCCAGTTCTGCCTCTRTGGAGGGTGTAGGTCATTGCATGAGTGCCTGGCAGGGGCTCCTGAAAGCTCCTCATTAATTCTGTACTTGAGTTTAACTGATACTATTGACTTGCTTACAGACCCTCTTCTCAAGGGTCCTTGGTGTCCTCCTGATCTTGGGCTTTAGCAAATGAAGTATCAYGCAAAATAGGGGCATGGCAAGATGGAGAGCAACTTGCCCAGCACGGCAGTAGTTCTCAGCTTGGTGCCAAGGGTATCAGAACAGAAAGTCTTGCATACATGTCTATCCCATGCATGAAAGGCATCCGAGGTGAGCTAAAATATTCTGTCCCATCCTATGCAAATCATTCAACCTTTCTATATCTGAGCAGCAGCCATGGCAGCCAAACGTGTGTTGATGCTTGTTGATCACGCCTTTGGGGACAATTACAGACAAGACCAGCGGGTCCCAAAGGAAGGTCCTGTACATAGTGGGAGTCTACGTGCAACTCCTTTCACTGCTGTCTTTTCTCTGTTGTCAAAGGCTTACAGTGGCAGCTGCCTGTAACAGAGCTCATTACCTACCTCTGTCCATTGCATGAAAGACGACATACACTGCTGACTAATAGATCTCTAACCTGCCCACCGACTCAATTATCATGGGCCCCCCTACATATCCCATTGCTCTGTGACGAACTTCTTGTCTCCTCTAGCTCTTACATGAAACATCCTTCTGGAATCTCTTGCTTGCCARTATTCCAGGGATTTTAAGCACTGAAATAAAACCCCTCATTTCCTACCTTCTCCTCCCCTTGTGGTCCTTTGCTGATGGTCCTTATGAAAATATTTCACTTAAACATCCTCAATTTTTATATTAAGATACTATATACTGTRTAATAGTGRCCRCAATTTCATAATAGTTTTTAGTTTTCTTTGAAATGTTTGTTTTTTTWATATAAGCATGAGATAAAGACTCTATCAATTTAAATTGCATTCACAGAATTGATTGGATTTTTTTAATGCCATAAATCAGTTTCTGTGGTTTATTTTCCCTCTCTCTGAAGCAGAGATCATGCTACACCCCTGCTTGTTGCAGGGCAGGCAGTAAAATTATGGTAATCAATGATCATTCTTTGATTGCAGTGGGATGGCCATATGCATGCAAAATGTTACTGTGGTATATATTCCTGGTGCCCATAATTTCCACGTGCCTTTCAGGCTGAATGCCACTGAGTTGCTGTTCMAAACACATTTAGATCCTCTGGGAACAGCAGGATTTTCAAGGTCTACAACCATGTGCAGTGAGAGATGTGATAAATGCTGGAGTTATTTCGTAAGTGAAGTGAAGAAAATGAAAATTATATCARTGCTGATGAAGGTGAGCAGTAAGCCTTAGATTTAAACACGGAAAATGACAGCATTATCAGTCAGGTATCATGGCAACCAGGGAGCCTGGAATTTGGGTKTCAACTTTCCAGTTGTATTGTCTCTTTACCTGGCAAAACAAGCTTCATTTTCCTTCTGGGGAATGTAATCACTTCTCCACTACAGGTCATTTAGGTGTCTAAGCACCTGTGCRCACTCAAGAATTGGGGGAATTCAAATTGCTCCAGCTTACCTGCCCCTATATAATTGTATAGAGGAGGGGGAAAAAAGAGGGAAAGATCTCTGTGAAGGCCAGGCAGAAAAATCACAGCTATATAAGACATCTTGCTTGTTATTACTACATCTTGATGGATATGAGTTTTATGCTCGGTCATATCCAGGAGCTGGAGATAAAATACTGTGAATCCAGATTTTCTGTAGAGGGCCACTCTTTACACAGCGAGCTGAACCAAGTATGTTCTCAAGGCCAGAGGTGTATCATGAAAAGTCGTCTCTGATTGGGACATCTCTAAAAGTTGTCTTATTGTAGACCCATTCACATGCTCTCCTTGTGACAGRGAAATGAGATTGTGATAAAATAAACCAGTAATATAAATCAGTGGCAGAATTAGAAAGTAGAAATTCTGAGATCTGAGACACTTAATCCTTGACCTGTTGCTCAAATGATGATAGGAGCAATCAGGCTACACTGGAATCCTCTTATTGAGCATACAATGAACATATAATGTATTTCTAAATTATGAACTGGAGGGGGTTTGTTCAGAATTGATTTCCTTTTCTGCCTGGAATAAGGACTAAGAACAACTGCTGTGAGATATATATGTAAGACTGCAAGACTATGGTTRCTGCAGGTGGGGTACCACCCATTCCTAGCAGATGCAGGAAGGAACCAGTTGCTTTCTTTAAATCATATGTCTTCACAATGCATGTAGTTCCTTTTATCTGATATTTGGGGCAGCTGATAACACAAACTACTGATAGAGAAGGATCTTCAGTTTTCCTGACTCAGGGACTGTATCTATCTATCTACTACCATATCGTAATACAATAATATCAYGCCATACTATGCTTTTATGCAAAGCATTTAAGCTTAACTGTATAGCCTGCACAGGTTCTTTTACTCTTTCATTTCTTCATTGAATTCAAATGAAAGATTTGAAAGCCTCTGCATTTTAGTCTGTTTCTTATTTGCCTTTAAAATCAAATAGGAGATGGGTAAATACTGTTAAAAAACAACCCCCTAAAAGAATTTGCTCCATTAATATTCCAAAAAGTCACAAGAGGAGTTGATGCTATGTCTATACTGGACACATTACTAGTTTGGGGTGAATCAAGCAAGGGAGGTTTGCCTTGCTGAATTGTACTGTCAGACACCTACTTGTGTAATCTGTGCTCAGCTGGCCCTTCRTTCGGACGTTACCAGACATTACAATATTTCTGCAGCACAACTCTTCAGGTGCCTATGARTTTGTTTCTGGATATGTCTAGAGGCATCTTAATAGGCAAAATAGTGTTTTCTATTTACTCTTTTCCCGTCTCAACCTGTATCTTCACTATAAGATCCAAGTTCTTGGAGATGGTCTGTGATCTGACGACAACAAAAAGCTGGAGGACCTTGTTTATGCTGGATACATGACAGAAAGAGCTGTGCTGAGAAGGATGCTGTTTGGTTGAGAGAGAGCTGTTAGATGGCATGAGAGGGTGTCAGACATAACAGTCTGTTAGGGCTATTCTAATTAATGTACAATATTTCATTTCTTCAAATCTGTTCCAGTGCCACTTCTTCTTCCAGAGCTGCATATTTGAGAGAGGTGTACAAGGGAAGGTGAGAAGGGGGCTTTGATGGTTGCTTTTCATGACAGATAAAATCATGTCTGCTATTTAGTAGAGTTTAGCCTTAGGCCTGCTACATTGAAARAAACAGGATTTATGTAGAGGAGCGTAATTTGGACGTTATGAACGTTCAATAGTGTGTGAGATGGCCTTTGGGTGGTACATGCCTTTGTGGAAAAGGAGATGTCCCTTAGCCTGTTCCTTGTTTAACTTTTTTCTCATCTCAGTTTAAGATTATTTTGTTATGCAATATTTTTATTGCTAAAAGTTCTATAAAGGATAGTAAATTTTTTTTATCTTTAAACATAATTACCTCAACATCAGAAGCAAGAAAAAGCATATTGTCTCCTATAAATGTGTTGCAGGTCATGAAAATTGTGTTAAATATTGGAATAGGATAGGAAATCTTGTGCAACGAAGCAYTACATGTGATTTTCAGCTTCAAACACATTTTCTTTCCAAAAGCTGAAGGCAAAGTGTCTTTTCTCACCACCTTCTCCTCTCTTCCAAATTCTTCCCAGATTGCAGTCTATTTTATGCCATAACACATGCTAGAGACGTTAATCAGGCCCACTTCTCAGTGAAATAAATTGTGAGAAGGGGCATCTCCCTCTTGTTTGCATGAGAAATATTGGAGTGAAATAAATTACCAGTAACCAATTCTCCATCTCCTATTTTCTAACTGGAGAAAACTGGCAGATGCCAAACACAGCATATGATTTTCTAATGTGATTGCTCTCAACTATCCTTCAGTTYGGAGGGTTGCTTTACTCTTTATTATTTCAAATAGATATAGAAGTTCTTCTCTGGAGATATTCAAAACCCTCCTGGATGCGATCCTGTCTAACAAGCTCTAGGTGACCCTGCTTGAGCAAGGGAGTTGGACTAGATGATCTCCAGAGGTCCCTTCCAACCTCAGCCAYTCCGTGGCTCTGTGAAGCCATTGCTGCCTCACAGGCTGAGCCTTCCCACAGTGCTGGGCTGAGGAGAAGTRTTGCTGCATGATGCACAGACTTGTGGTACTGCTTGGAAAGCCAGGGATGCTAGGTAAAACGGAGGCTGTCCACTCACAGCTGGTACAAACCAGGCATATCATAGCTATCTGCCCCGTGAYGAAGTCTCAAATGCTGTAGGACATCTAACAGGGACCTAGAAACCTGCATTTAGGCAACTCATTTCCGTCACTAACCTCTGCAGTCTAAACCTTGATCTCCTAGTCTCACTTGAGCATTTTCATTCTTCAGCATCTGTGGTCAAGGAATCACCTTTGAGAAACCCTTATTTTAGGGTGGGATGAAGATGACTTTGTCTCTTTCTCAACTGAATCTTGAAGAAGTCTATGTACAAATTTGGAAACTGTTGCTACAATTCAGAGAGCTCAGATTAGCTGAGCAGAATCCCCCCTTCTGGGAGAACCTCATTAATTTACAGGCTGCTAATTTTCATAGAGTCATCATTCATGAACAAAATCTCCCCCAAGGTCTCTGCCTCTTTGTCAGCAAGCCTCAGAAGCTTGTAGTGAAGCCCTGTATTACTAAGATTTCATTACTTACCCTAAATATACTCCAGAGCATTTATTAATGTACTGTAAAGCAAAAGGAATAATTAAAAATAAACTATGCATGTCAAAGAAATAAAGAGTATCTTATGCTGAATGATCCTTGCTTTTTTTTTTCTTAAAATTGCCTTTATTAGTTTTGTCGTTAATTCAGAGCTTGCAAAAATTGTAAGATGGCAATTTACTGATGCTTTTCTTTCAAGAATGAGGAACTCASCTTCATTTTCCGTAGCTGGAGAACCAATGACAAAAATATTTAGGTCTTTCACATCAGGATTTTAATAGCTTAGATGATTTCAAGAAAAGGCTCAGACCACTGTACACAATATAACTGTTCAAAATAGAACCACACTTCAAAACATCAAGTAACATGTTTCCAGGTGAATGCATTTTTTTTCTGATAGGCTAATCTTTTTGTTTCTGAAGTGTGGGCTTCCARAATTGTCATTCCTGGCCAGAACTGCAGGTTCTTTCCTGGTAAAATATTTTCACTGCACTTCTGGCAAGACAGGAAGCAGCAGAAGATAAGGACAGGATTAAGCCTAAGAGCTTCGAGACCTTATTGAGAAATGCTTAGATGTTCCCATGACCATAGCATGACATCCTCAGAGCTGAGCCTGTACAGAAACAGGAAATACCTTATAAATGCAACCAGTTATTRTTGTTCCAAGCTGTACAACAGAATTGTACTTGCTTATCTCTCCCTTCATGTCTCTATTTGACCATATCRCTTTCAAGGGAGCTGTATGCTTCCCAGGAAAAATTGCCTTCAGTCTTATAATTGCCTTCAAACCCATTCAGTAATATTGTTTTCCTAACAGAAGATTAGGGAAATTTTTTTTTAAAAAAAGAGTGCTAATGGAAATGCTGGCAGTACAGGCAGGTGGAATTCATGAAGAAAGCATCATTCATATACAGTTATGTTTTTGCTTTTGTTCAAAGTAGACTTGTTTCTCATTTCTGTACTCCAGGGAAAGAGACATTTGCCACTAACAATGTCTGCAACTAGAAGAATAATTAGGAAGAACAGCAGTATGTATCTCAGGACTAGCAGTATATTTTGAGCTTGTTCTGTCTTTTTTTTTGTCCTGACCTAATGGAATGTGTTTCTCAGATGTAAATGGTATGGATCGGGGAGTTGTTTATGGAGCATTTGCTTTCTAGAAGACATYTGCTTACTAACATTCTGCTTTATTGGTTAAATTTAAGCCATTAAGGAACAGAAAAAGCAGTCCTTTTAATAAAGATGGGCCTGAATGAAAATCTGTGATTCAAACGCACTGCCATCTCAGTGTTTTATCCTGTTTCTACCATCTAAATCCATGTGGTGCAGTGAAAATGGTGTTTTATCCCTAATTTTATCAACATATCACTGCATGAAGGTGAGGAAATCCCCATTCCTTCTGTTTCTACAGAACATCACCTTCCATCTATGAACCCTTTTCAGGTCTTTAAGGTATATTTTCAAGAATAATCCTGCTTGAGTCTTTTAGAATAAAAAGTCAAAAGAGCTTTAAATAATGAAAATTGTTAACTGTTCGTTAACAGTTTATATATAGGAAAAATGATGCCTGGAAAGGGGAAGTGCCAGGTGATCCCAAGGCCAAAGGCAAAAATGAACATATACTGGATAGAGCCTTGATCCAGTAAACTGCCATGCTGGGGGTGCAGGTTGGCATCTTTTTGACACTGGGAGAAAGTTTCTTCTCACCCCCTCACAGTCCCTCAGGAGAATTTGTTTGACCATCCTCCACCCTCTGCACRAGACAGGACTACTGCTAGGTTGGACTGTTATTCTTAGTGGTTGGATCAGWCATATCTTTACCTCTGAATGCTAAATAGAGGAATGGCCAAGCAGCTCTTATGGGTAAGGAAAATTGACTGAAAGGTTTCTTATCCTTGCCTTGCTTGCTTTTATATTTGGGATACTCGAGYGGCCCGTAGAGGCTCAGGTTTCAAAGACTACGCTTTGGACAGGTACAACACTTCCCCATGCCTCTRTTTCCCTCTTTTTCACTCCTCTGACAGTTATTTTTGGAGTCTGCTTTAAAATAATCTTTTCTGGCAGAAACTTGTTATGTGTTTGCACAGTAGCTTGCATGGTGAGAACCTGAGGCAATTGCAGCTGATAAAAATAATAAAAGCCTTTGAGAAACGATGGGTAATAAATTTGTTTCCATTCCACTGAAGGGCTTCATGTTAAGCCTTGAAATCTTTTCACCTATAGGTATGAATGTGATCTTATATTTTTATTCACGGTTTTCTGTGTGAATGAGGGCAACAGTTCTTATAAAATACTGGGGCCTTGACAAAAGAGTATAGTCTGGTCCTTTCYCAGGCCTTTGTATTTCAAAAAAATTAGGCTTCTGAGAGGTTAAGAGATACTTTTATTTTCCCTGTGCATCTATTCTATATTCTGACACTTCAAATGGGAACAGAGAGAGCAAAAGTTCAGACACCCATAGCTGTATACTTAAGAGAAAGTAGCAGAATTTTAAAATGATATCATCACTGCAAAATCAAATACRTTAATTTTATTTTATTTTTCTAATTGCATCTGCTAGTTCAGTTGGAGGAAGAGCTCTGTACTGGGTGACAATGAAGATAAATTATACAGCTTTCCTGCAACATGCATTCAGATATTCCTGTCCCCAAGAGGGAAAGGACTCTAAAACARGGGAAAAAAATCTCAGCATGGGGACATATTAAGCCAGCCATCTGTGGCATAGCTGCTGCTATGGCTTCTGCAGTCAGGAGTGATAAAAAATAGATGACATGACTCCTTGAACAGTCAGTGAAGACCAGAGCCTGGAGCATTTCATTTATGTGTGTGTGGTATGGAGTTGGAGTATGGCACCGYTTGTCGTGCATAAGGAGGGTCACACATTCTTCAGTAGGCAGTGAAAAAAATTGCTTAAGAGTATCCTGAACTTATGTGCCAAAYCAACCCCTGATACATCTGTCTTTGGCTTCCCAAGCCAAGGCCAGAGCAGGTCCTCTCCGGAAGCCCTCTCAATGTGCAGGACTGATTGCATTTGCTGAAGCCAAATGTTAATGCAACCAAGGAGAGGTAGTTTTTACTTGTACACCTGACTTGGAAAGGCAAAAGCTTTGAGGTATGAAAATGGAAGGATCCGGCAAGATTTACACACAGCCAGAAACAAAGATCTGCAGAAACAAAGATGTGCTCAGGAGCTGGGCTGGAMTTATGGGCACCACAGTTGTGATGTTCACAGTAACTGAGAAGAGGTGGAAAGAAGGATGTGAAAGGAAATCTCTGTTTTAACCTGTGTATGAACCTAAGCTAACAGTCAGAGAGGCAAGAATAAATGATTGARAAAGAGACTGTGAGGGCTAACCGATGGCTGTATTCTTTTAAGTTTTTCTTTGAAGAAATCAGCAGAAACCTGGGCAAAGATAACAGTATAGCAGGAGGAAGAGAAAGAACAAGAGAATTATAGCTGATTAAAGGGAATCAGAATTCCACTTGACTTGAATTGAGTCAGGAACTTAATTAAACCCAAATTCATTTTACAAAGAGCTGCAAAGTACCCACTGCCACTTGCCCAGGGACACTGGAATGAGATAAATTATTCAGGTAATTCAATCTCTCATGGATGGTGGCTTGGCCTTTTCTCAACCTGTCTACACAGACACCTGTATGAACAGAAGGTACTCGGAAGCTATAGAAAGCATGTTCCTAATCATGCAATGCTGCAACTATTCACCTTAAGTGATTGGCAGTCCCAGATTCCTCATCTGCCTACCGTTCAGATGGGGACACTTCCCTTTGTGAGGTTTCCCCTGCTGTTTTTGTACAGACTACATGATGCTAAAATTCAGCCTTTAGTTGCTGGGGGAAGCCTAATCATAGAATCAGTAAGGTTGGAAGGGACCTGATGGGTYGCAACAAAGAAGGAGTATTGTCTGCAGGCTGCTCTAGGTGGTTCACCTCCCACTTGCCAAATAAACTGGTATTGTATAAAGATTTGTACAATGGTCACAGCTGAAYTATACACTTTTCCTACCTCATCCAACTTGAAGGTGAGCTCATAGAAGAAGACACCTTAAAAGTCTTCTCTCCCATCCCCAAACCACTTTGCATGAGATACTTCAACAGGTAGAGTGTTTCTAGGCCACCAGATCGTGTGACAGGGAGCTATACTGCCACAGCCAAGGACCTTGTCTTCTATAGGGCCAATGGATCTTTCTTGCTGGGAAACACCTAGTCAGTGAGCGTAATCGTTTTAACTGAGAGTAGAGAGAGGTTGAGGGGACTGAAGGGCAGTTAGAGAGCTATAGCAATTGCTGCAGATGGAGATGACATCCAGAAGCTGTTGAATCCCCTTTCCAGGGATGGAGGTGAGGCTGACTGGCCTATAGTTGCCTGGCTAGTCCTTCTAGCTCTTCCTGAAGACTGGAGTGACATTGGCTTTCTTCCAGTCCTCAGGCACCTCTCCAGTTCTCCAGGACCTTTCAAAGATGATGGAGAGCGGCCTGGCAACAACATCTGCCAGCTCCCTCAGTACCCATGGGTGCATCCCATGAGGGCCCATGGATTTGTGGATGTCTAGCCTGTCCAGAGGATCTCTAATCCTACCCTCCTCAACCAAAAGAAAGTCTTCCCTTCTCCAGACTTTCTCCCTCACRTCCAGGCTGCAGGATTCCTGGGGGCTGCCCTTAGCAGTGAAGACTGAAGCAAAGGAGGCATTCAGTAATTCTGCYTTCTCTGCATCCCTTGTCACCAGGAACCCTGCCCCATTCAGTAGTGGGCCCACATTCTCCCTAGTCCTCCTCTTGCTGCTGATGTATTTGAAGAAGCCCTTCCTGTTGTCCTTGACATCCCTTGCCAGACTCAATTCCAGCTGGGCCTKAGCCTTCCTCACCGCATCTCTACATACTCTGACTTCATTCCTATAATTCTCCCAAGTAGCCTGTCCCCTCTTCCACATTCTGTGTATTTTCTTCTTCTCTCTGAATTTGGCCAGGAGCTCCTTGCTCACCCATGCGGATCTCCTGCCCGCTTTGCYGCACTTCTTACTCACAGGGATGCACYGCTCTTGAGCTTGGAGGAAGTGATATTTGAATACTGGCCAGCTCTCCTGGACCCCCCTTCCTTCTAGGACCTTAACCCATGAGACTCCACCAATTAGGTCTCTGAAGAGCCCAAAGTCTGCTCTCCTGAAGTCCAGGGTTGCAGTCCTGCTTGTTGCCTTAYTTCTTTCCTGCAGGATCCGGAACTCTTCCACRGAACAAACTGTGGGACTGAGTAACTCACAGTTATTTTGAATATCAATATACTGCTTCCAAGGCAATGTGATTTCACCTCTCTCTTCTATAATGGTCTAGGGAAATGACAGGGATCCATCTTCTCTATAGCATTAGCGGAGAAGCCATCTGCTCCTGTCTGTCTGAATAGACAGCAATATCTCCAGTTGAAGGCTACAACAAATTTCAAACTCAGTTCTGAGTAAAGTAATCCTTGTGTTTATCTATTTTATCAAATTTTAGATTGTTTTGTAAATTCTTCCAAGCTTGTGAGCTAGGGGAGGAGGCCCTGTAGGATGTTATTTATTATCACTATTAATGACTCATTAGGTAAGGCACTTGACAAGCTTGTATGACTTGTCAGCATCCGATTAATTAGAGCCTTGCTTCTTTCCAAGATCCCTTTACTTACTTCTGATGTGTCATGTCTAGTACCCTGGCAGGACTGATAATATGACTAGTGCAACATTTTAAAATCAATACATATGYTTTTGGAGGGTAGAGACTGAAAGTGTTACATGGAGGATTCACAGTCYTCTAAAGAGGGTTTATCTGAGAGGTAAAAATGGCTGATAGGATTTCACCTCTCTTCAGCTAGGACAGCTCTTGTGGATATGCTGAAAGTGTCTCACCTGAGACTTACAACATCTGATCTGATGGCATTTTCAGGCTACTTTTTTTTYCAAGTTTTAAGAGTCTTTTCCATCTAGACCTATGTTGTAGGGTTACAGGCTCAACTTTGTGATTACTCTTCATGGATCTGCTGTGGCTTCACAGGTAGAGTTGAATATAGCACAAGATCCTTCCCTGTTACAGGGTGTGCAATGGGAAGGTTCTGATGGGAAGCTGGCTGGCATCTGAAACAGCCTCGTATTTCAATATATGTCRTTTGTATAGTATCTCACCTTTCATGCCAGGTTCTCAAGGAATTTTATAAGCATTTACTGTAGGCATAGTCAGTCCAGGAGTTAGGTAAATAAATTCACATGTCCATTTTATAGGAAGATAAACTGAGTTTCAAGGAGGTTAAGTGATTTGTCCACAGTATGAGAATAAATCAAGGGCAGAATCTGGGACAAGACCCTGGGGTGCTGACACCTATTCCCAAAAGGCACACACACATTAAGAAAGGAACAGTAAATCAGCCAGTGCTTCCAATCTCTTGATTAAGGAACTGATTTGTACAAATTGTTTTCYAGAAATTTATTGCTGATTGCAACTGCCCTTAATGTGTATGGAAAAGAGACTTCCACTCTTACTAAGTGGCAATTAAATGGCATGAAACATCAAACTGTAGAAAGTAAGAGGGAGTGCTTGATTTGATCAGAAATCCATGACTTTTAAAATATAATTAAGAATGTCATACGGACTGTTCACTTGAGTGTTGATATTTTCCTTTACTTTTAAAAAGTGTATTTTCATAAGTCCTTTAAGTTGCTCAGCATGCTGAGATTTTTGTTAATTTCCTCTTTACCAGGTTTATCAGCCTTAATTATAGCTGAAAGCGATCTTTGTCTCTAGAAGATGAAAACCCTTTGTGAAAATGCATTGATGCAGTTAGTTTCCAAACCCAGAGATATTTCCTAATTAGTTCCTTCTTGTAATAGGTTGCATAATTAAACAAAACACAGCAAAATATTCAGAGTAATAATTTCCTTTGAACAAAAGTATTTTTTWAAAAAAGAGAAAAGTAAGCTGTTACTTTAATTAACTTGCTTCAGAAAGACACTATTGAGATCAAATTGTATTAGCCCTTCTGGGCTGCGTGATGTATTATATTTGACCTATTTGTTAATCCATTTARCCTAAAGACCTGACACCTCCAGACATAGAACCTCTTACTTCAACAAACTAAGCAGGGTCAGGTTTAATTAATGCTGCACTTGGATGAGAAACATTTATGGAAAATCCCACATTTTGGGTTGTTTTGGTACTACTGTGGTGTCTGTTATCATGATATCAGCATCTATCTCCAGAGCCCTCCAGTTTAACGACTGCTTAAAACAAGTCTAAGAGTGGGCTGATGCTGGTAGGGATGATCAGGCTCCAGTGACACCTTTCTGCTCTTCCCTTGTGTGACCTCTAGTAGTCCCATGTGTCACCAGTTCAGCTTGTTGATCTGATGGAAAATCAGTAGTGGAAACAAACAAACAAAAAAATAGCAACACTTGGGGCTGGCCATCCGTGCCCTAGGGTGGCTTTGCAGTGAGGGTGCTGCTCCCTCGCCCTGTCACCTGGAGTCACAATTCCCTGGCTAGTCCCTTGTGCAACCCCTGCTTGCCCCTAGATCACCCTCYAGCCAGGAGGTGGCATATGTTTTTTGGCTCCCGTGCCTAATGTTTGGTATTACTGTAGGATGGAGCAAATAATTGTGTTGATGTGCTGGTGGAAAAACTGACCCTTTGTCAGTCCTCAAGTCACTCCCTCCTTTGGGGAGTCTTTCCTGGATGGTCCTGTTCCATTTCTCTCCATTGTTTCAGATCTACTGAGGCAATATTAGTGTACATGAAGATTTGCTGCTGCCCATGGAGCATATGTCATTTCAGGAGACAATCTGGTACTGCAGTTAAGGCAAGATCAGGGCTTTCAACCCTTACTATCACCAATGACTTCGTTGAACTGAAGGATCCCCTGATGTTTAAGTTTCCCCCTTTCTCCAGTGTGTGCTCTGAAAACATCAGCTTGCTTCACAGGGTACCTTCAAGGTGTCACTGTTTCCTATCGCAAAATGCCAGGAGACTTTCCAGTGAAAATATCTTGTCCAGCAAGAAGCAGTGACTTGCATCACCAAAATACATCAATGGGAACCTCCTTCCTTCCTTTTACAACAAAGACGAACTTCTTATATCTCAAAGGGACAGCAAGGAGGTGCTCCTATCCCTGGTCCGGTGGGACAAAGGTGTGCTACCCTGGTTTGAGGGAGATCCTGGAGCTCCTTCAAGGGCAGGCAGTGATAAGCCCTGCAGCACCCCATGTTCTGTGGTCAGGGACATAAAGCATCACCAGCTTTTCTGGGGTGTGATATAGCAGATCTCTAAGCAGCTTCAAAAAGAGCATCTGCTGCTCCCTGCTTCTGATTCTCTGACCTCTAAAGGTCAAAGTTGACATTTGATTTAATGCCATGCATTTGTACTGCCTCTATTACATTTATATCGCTGAGACAGTATTCCTGGGATGGCTGCAACATACATTAGCCAAGCTCTGCAAGTGACAGATAAGTCTTGTCTGCTTTTCAGATAATGTAGCACCCCTTGGTTTTGCACAAATGAGAAAGAGGAAAGGAACAGCACTGCATATTTTGCCTTGGCCTCCTGTATATAAAAAGGCCTGCTGCCTGCCACACACATATAAAAGACATTTAAAATAAAATAGAAGAGAAAAGCCAGCTAGCATCCCTCTTCCTTGCCACTCTACAAAAGACTTTTCCCTACCTCCAAAAYGAGGACACATTTCCTGACTCATGACAAAATAAACAAAGAGTTGGGAGGAGGTGATTTAAAGATAGTTAACTTACTTAGAAGCTTTTGTTATTGTAAGAATTTATGAACAGTAGAAGGGAAATGAATGCGTGGTTGTGTTTAGATTCTGAATTCCCCATTGCTATGCTGACATTAAATTTTCAGGATGTTTTTGTGTATATAAAACACAATAGCTGTCCTATGGGACATATAATTACAATAAAAAAAAGGAAAGAAAATAAGTTATTAGCATGCAATCAACCCTGGGGGAAGGGAGCCAATATCTGAGAGAAATGTCAGAATCAAAGCAGCCTGAAATCTTTTAAGGCATAGCTTAGGAAGCAGTTAGGAAGGAAAGACCAAAACAGAAGTTTCCAAATCTAAAAAGCTAAGAAATATATTAAGAAAAAATACTAGAAAAAGTGGGTAAAAATATCTTGAGAGGGCAGAGAGGAATTTAGTGTTCACTATCTATTTTGAAATAAGGGCAAGAGGCCAAATAGTGGGAACCCAAGCTCCCCGGAGTAGTAGTRTCCAGATTTAAAATGGGCAAGAGTTGCTCAGTTCTTACTTTTACCAAGGGCTGGTGGGCTAGATGTTCTCAGACATTATGGCCATTCTTGTATTTTGTTTTAAAGTCTGTTTACCTTAACCAAGACCTGAGCAGCATTAGAATCTATAATAGGGCTCCATGGCAGAGAAAAGAAAAAAGAACTGTTCAAATTTCAGTCCCTCCTCACCTTCACAGGTATTAATGATATGGCACACATGATCTCCATTTGTGAAACATAAAAATCATATAATCAAAGAAAACACATTTTTCTTTTTTTTCTTTTTTTTTCCTCTTCTAGTTGAATTGTTAACTCCTTTAGAAGCCATCACTTTGCTGTGAACAGCACCAGGCATAACAAATAATGTAGTTTTACCAGGAAGCAGAACAGAAATAAAGACCAGAAAGGGGTGCAAGGGAGATGGTGGGACAGGAAATGGATATCACAGCTCCCAGTTGTCTATCACAGGCCACAGGTGGGATAAGGGACATAAACTACRAATGAGTGTGAAATTCTCAAATCCAGACTGGCAGTGTTTGGATCTGGTTTTTGAGTCCTTCACAACAATCACAACAGACTTGCATGGAGCCACATAAAAACCTTTCAGATCACCTGGTGACACAAATTTTATATGGAGAACTAGGTAATGTTGATCAGAGCTACAGTAAAGGTTAACAGTGCTTTATGAACAGCATTCACTCAGGTTTTGGGGAAATTTTTCCTGTCTGAAGATTTTATATCCCTGTGATGTTATTTTCCCTCATTTTAGCTACTATTCAACCAAATTTAGGCCTGACCATTTCCTCTGGACCCAAACATCCCTAGCTAAGAGACAATCTGCAAATCTTTAACCAAACACAACTGGCAACCAACATCTACATGAAGGTCACTTCATCCTTGACCAGTTCCTCTGTGCTGTCTTCTCTGGCCAGCTGTACAGAGGCTGGGCTAAGCCAGTTGAATGGCTACATTTCCCTCTCTGACATCTAAGGAAAAGGAGGGCTGCACTTTAGCCACTAGATTCCCCAGCTGCAGAGATTCACAGGTGGCCCTGCAGAGACCAGGTCATTTCCAGCTGGCCCCGTCAGTGATGTGGTCCCTTTCTCTTGAAGTCCAGATTTAGCCCTTGGGGCACAGGATGACCATCCCAGGTCTACTGAAAAGGTGAGTGTCTGGTGAAAGCTCACAACTTCAGGGAAAGGGCTTTTATGAAGTCAGGATCTAGGCTTATCATACTGACTTGACTCCAAAGAGTCTATTTATTTGTCTCTTCCCTCCCCTCTGGCCTGTTTCTCTCACCTTAGGCTGTAAACCCTTTTCAGCAAAGACCATATATTGGCTCTGTATTTGTATAGCGTCTAGTGCAACAAGGCCCTCCTGTTGATGTACTATTATAAAGCAAGAAATAATAACGGTGAATTTACTCTCAGATCTAATAAGAGGGAGCCCCCTGATCCTTATTGCAACCTCCAGCTGCGTAGAGTGTAAGGCCAGGAGCGATGATTAGATTATCTAGCTTAACCACCCATAAAACACAAGAGGCAGAATTTCATTCTCCATCAAAACACAAATAATAAATAGAATAGTTCAAGCCAAACTCTAATATCCAATTTTTAATATCAACTACAATATGCACTTGGAGACATTAAACAAACCCCTGTGTCGACTAATCTACAACCCCCCTGGAAGTACTTATACATTTCTTATTGCTCACCAGTTTATTTACTGTTAAGGAAGAAATTTAATGCTGAGCTCTGAAGCATTTCTAATGTGAACCAATTTTTGCCCTGCGGTTTCATAATGAKCCCCACCTTGCTTCATCCCCCTCTGCTCCCACTTCTTTTTACTTTTCCTTCTTTAATTTGAAAATAAAGTGAAAACATGCCCTTTCTGTGAAGCAAAATTCAGATTAATTTCCTTTAAGTGCTCTTCAGTACCCAGGCCAGTACCTTGAAGCCAATGCTGTGAATCACAGATTTGATTGCTCTGATAGAGGAGGAAAGGGTTTCTTGCTTAGAAAGAAAGAAAAAAGATATCAGCCAGCTTGTTTTTTTTTCAGGAGGAAAAGAAAGACAAAGGTTTGTGGGGAAACTCTATTAAAGTCATCAACTTTCCTTTGCTTAAGGTCAAAAACTGTACTGAAGCACCAGAATAATATGATATTAGAAACATTCTGAACAACCACCTATTTTTTTTACTCGTYGTGTTTATGCCCAGGGTCTTTTTATTTGATCATTGTTCTATTAATGGCCTTGAACCAATGAACAACCTCTATCTGTAAAGTAAAATAAAAGTTGAAGAGGGGGGAAACAGCAGAAAGTGGGTGTTATGGACAAAGTGCATGCCATGGGGAACAGTACGACTTGTCCCACGCTGACTTAGTAGAGAGCCCTGGAGATAGGGTGGGATGGAGGTGATCTCTTGGCAAAGGACATCTGGTAAGATTAAGACACAGAGGAAGRTGGCACATGAAGCTGTGTACAAAATCAAATCTGTCCTTTGCTGCAACATATCCCACAGCTCTGATTTGTCATTTGCTGCCTGAAGATAATAAATGAAAACACTTTTTATCCTAAGGCTGTGCTTTGATGAAAAGTCTCACAGTTTGCCCAGCAGAACGAAGAAATCTGTGTGTGATTAAGTAGCCCACCATGGGCACAGTGAAATATTTTTGACAGAAATGAGTTCTTCAGCTGTGGGCAAAATGAATCAGACAGAGGGAATTCACATGTGATAAATGAGGTTCATCATTACACTTATTACTGTGAGTTTGAAYGTTTGTCCCCAGTCTGCCATTCACAGCAACCTCTTAATGTTTGCACTCACATTGCTTTCCAGTAAGGTCTCCTTCTGTGGCTTTGGGAAAGTCATTTCACTTCGTTGTCGCAGCTTTTCAGTCTGTGAAGTGGGAGAGAATGCTTATCTGGTTTGTACGTATACAAAGAAAATTAGTACATTAGTGTATATAAAATCCTGTGCAGGGACTACATATGACTTTCCAATAAACAGGAATATAAAATGAAGTAGGTTTCCGTCATGCAATTATCTCTCTTTCTAAGCAAGTTCAGATGGAATTTTGTACTGTTCTACACCGGTAAGACTGCACACTTAATATTCCACGTGCACAGATTTATATTTATTTAAAAATGAATTATCTCATTTTGTGGTAAGTCTTARGAGATTAAGCAGAATTAGGCCTCCACTTTGCTAGGTCTTAAACAAACATATGACAAGGACCTTTTCTCACAAAGCTTTGTCATCTTGAACTTTGATTCTATCAAATTACCAGGGAKAAAATTTCTAAGTGCAGAAATAAGCATTCGTTTAAATACTTTCAGTGCCATTGTATTCTGTGAAAGAACTATGGCCTTAGCTTCCTAGCATTTAAATATATGAAGCCTGTTTTTTCTGTTATGTAAAAAATTGACTCTCTTTTGGGGGGGGGGGGGAAGAAGAAAAACTTCAAAATCTTGCAGGCAATGTGGAATTTGAGAGGAAATATTATGACCTGTCAGCTGACCTATAATTTGATTAAGCAAAAAGTGTTTGAATTAAGAGGCTAGGAGAAGTTTTTACTGTGTCTAAATTCATGAAAAATATGTTTTCTCTCAAAACATGTTGTGACTCTAAGTAAAAGGAAAATGAATAAGTTTTTGGCTAAATTTTTAGTTTTCATTTTTTATTAATGGTGTGTAGCTTTTTCCTCTGTGTGGGGGACAAGATATACATTCAGCTTCATTTTCATTTTTCTCCTTAGGAGATATTTTATCCATGCAGCAAAACAACATTATGAGCATGAATTCAGTGGCTGAAGTGGTTTTCAGGATGTATTTATTAGTATACTTAAAAACTTTTAAAAATCCATCTTCCCCATGATGCAAATCCCAACTTCACTCAGTACTATGAGGCATCTATGACAAAGCTAAAGACGCAACGAAGACCTGGTAGGTGGCTGCTGTTACACACTGGTGTCATTGTGCTCAGAAAGGAGTGAGGTCTGCAGAGAGAGCACGAGAGCTGAGAGGCTCCTGCACTCAGGAGAACTGAGAAAGGCACAGGGTTAATGAGATCCTCAGTTGCCGTATCAGCTTGATAATGTGCTTTTCATCTGTATCTTTTTGAGAAAGCCCACAATGCGTTACAGCGTTGAATGTACAGCAACAAAGGATACAATCTAGTTACAGAGTTAGTATTTTTTAAAAATTTTTGGTTGATCAGGCAAGGCAATCGAAAGTTTCAGGTCCCATCTAATCATGTCCATTTGGCTTGTGTGCAAGTTAAAACTGTGAAAAAACGACTCCAGCCAGCCAGTCAAACATGAAACTCTTCATTTCTGGCCCATATGGCTTCCTCTCTCTCCTGGTGCCTGGCTACCCTGCAGCTTGTCTCCTCTGAGGACCAGCAGAAGGTGGGTTGGCRTTCCCAGTCTTATCGTCTCATGGGCACCCTTGTTGGCCTTGAGGAAGGGATCAGTGGAGGTTGAGGCTGCCTGTGCCTGGAATAACCTGTTCCCTCAGTAAACTGCACCTGAACTGAGAGGTCTCGGGGGTTACCCTGGGCCAGTATCCTGGTCAGCTCAGTGCCTGCTCAGAACCCCCAGGTGAGGAGTTATTACAGAAATGCACTAACCCTAATGCCTTCTGTGTCCCCCATACATCCRTTTTGGTAGCTCTCTGATGCTATCTGATAAGCTTCCTATTGCTTCTACTTTTCAGGTAGAGGGAGAGTCACATCCAGATCTCACAGGCTAACTCRTTTAACTCCAGTGCTCCTATCCCAGCACAAGCACAGCACAAAGCTGTTTGGCTCAAAGCTGTCTTCTATTGCAGACTTAAGGAAACTGAATTACTTATTTCTGCTACACGTATCATACACATGGGAAGCTATATTGGTGCAGCCGATGTGTAGTAGCCTGATGTCTCACAGTCAGGTGCCTGAACAGACAGCTTTTKGGGATAAAGGTGACTTTTTTATTGGATTTATCAATATCTAGTGCCCTGTAACATCTCTGGGACCCACAGATAATGATCATAGTGACAATAGTAAATAACTATCACCAGAATAGCAGTGAATCCATGGAGGTATAAATCATTTTAGGTGGGACTTGTTCTACCAGGCTAGACCTGCTCCTGAATTGCAAGTGTAAATAATCAAGACAAAACATAAGGGAGAACGGCTATCACCARTGTGCCTGATGGGTGTGCTTGCTCCTTTGATCACTGTTGAACCTTTCTGTGCAAGACGAATTCCCACCCAGCTCGACAACATTTGATGGCCTTCTGCACAGGAGCTGGGCCACCGCACAGTGGAGGGGCAGGGCTATGGGGATGAGAGCCAGAGCTCTCTTGCCCAGTGCTTCATTGTGCTGTGCTGAGACAGCTGAAATGTCCTTGCAAAACACTCTCCTTGCTGTCAATAGCGTAGATGAACAGGAGATGAAAATCTTGTGGAAGCTGAGGGCTGGTTTGGCTGCAAGTGCATACGGTTCTTTGAGTACCTTAGTGGTGGGTGGGAGAGAAGGCAGGAAAGAAAAGGGAAAAGAAATTGGTTCTTATCTTTTATAAGCTCTTTGTCTATAAAACAAACACTTGCAGAGTCTGAGTGAGGGAAATAAAAAAGACTTGTTAATATTTAAGATTAAATCCATCTCTTTTGAATCTCAGGTGTATTATGTAGTATCTTATGCTACAACTTCAAGATTAGCATAAATTACAATGTGAACATTACCTCTGACTGAGGCACGACGTAATCAAATCGTTTAGGACTATATACCCAGGGATATTTTGGCCTAGGGAATTCACGGCTAAAATAATTCTGCTCTTTCTCTCCCCTCACCAGTATTCTCTTCCTTTTTTAAAAAATGAAATCAAACTCAACAGCACAAATATATATAAAATACGGGAATCTATTACTCTGTAAGTTGAGGCTGCAGGTTGTTTATCAGCAAATACTGAMTGTTAATGCTGGGCACACAGGTTTCCTGTTCACAGATGCCCTCTTACTTGTTTTCCTTAACTGTTTTTCTCCAAGTGAAAACATGAATTTGTCTAGGTCAGGCTGCAGCAAGGCCAGCTCTTTCATGAGTTAATGGAAAATAGGCCCAACCATAGATTAGGACTAATCCTTTGTTCTTTGATGGAAGAGCTCTTTTTGTTTCTCCTGCTTTTAGATGGAAGGGCGTGGGGTGATGGTCTGCTAGGGAGGAGAGAACGGGGCGGAGGAGGGTGATAAAGAGGAGGCTGTGGGTTCCTGCCCACCCTGCTCATGGCAGCAGCTGGAGCTGACATCCCACATTGCTTCAGCAGCTGGTCCCAGCTCTTCCAAGCACAGACAGAAGGCAGGCAGCATGGACTGCCTGCTGCCTGCAGTGGTTCCAGCTCTATATGGCTGCCTGTTTCGGCTAGGTTTAGCCCCAACCCTGGCCGTAGCCCTCCATGAGCTTGGTGCACCTCCTGCTCCAGAACAGGCGGCAGCGTCGGCCGCTCAACAGGGAGAGGGGGAAAAGCGATGGGAATTTCTGCAGTTCCACAACAACATTATGCTCCTGCGCAGCATTTACGCCGACGTGCTGGAAGTAGAATCTCACCCCACCGTTTCATTCAATGCTCATCTTGAAGCTGGGAGGCCACTGGGGCAATAATCACAAGAAGTTCATTTTTATCACATGGGTGGAAAGTAATGGGCTTGGATATGAGCAGAAAGTGAAGGTTATCTGCGGAACATCAGATCTTGCTTTCCTAATACAGTCCCATGCCTTTCCCTTGTGCTGTTTCCAAACAAGAGAGTTCAAGCAGTTCCTCCCCCTGCCTCTAGCATTAATTCACAAYGCTAATCTTGACCTCCTCTAAGCCCCCTTAACTTAATGCAATCTTAACATTTGGAAACTGTATTCCTAGAAGAAACAGAAGGGAAATCCAGARATGACTGCGTCCCAAACTCCCCTGCTAAGGGATGTACAAAGTCCATGTAACTCTTTCTTTAAATAGAGGCTGGGAAGTTATAGCAGTGTCATTTGGTTTTCTGCTTAACAAGCTGCGTTCACCCTTTCTTACYGCCAGCTCTATTTTCCTTGGGTTTATCAGCTGCCATATATCTGCCCAAAATGACCAGATGAAATCTCACTCCTCAGGAGAGATATTGCTCCCTCACCTCCCCCTAAGCCCTCTCCCCCATTCAATTCTCCTGTGTGGCCACTCTTTACTTATAAATCAAATTCGACTGGAACTGGGTTTGAGGAATTGTCCTTTTTCTGTGTGCTGGTTATGAATAAAGCATGATRAGGGCCTTCCAATTTTACATACTTTTTTTTTTTTTTGTTAGGCAGAAGGTGACTCAAAACTGGATTTAAAAAGAAWGCATCACTGATAAATCGATGCTGGAGAAGTTGCAATAGTTATGGCTGTATTGAGAAACTGTAGTGTGCCAGTGGGCTGGCAGACACACGGTTAAATTGTATCAGCTTGCTTGAGCAACACATTAATATTTCATAAGACATTTTGGCTATTGAGAGTGAGGTAATTAATAGACCAAGCAGGGYTTGCAGAGTTGAGTCTAACCTGTGGAACATGCAGGATACGTACAAAATATTCTTCAGCCCATAAATCCCTCCCAGGATTAGAATGGTTCCAAGGGGTAACTTTCCTATCTAGTGTTTCTATAAATACTACATAATAAGATCTTCTGCTCCCTTAGAGGAGAGATTTTTTATCTTTAAGTAAATTGAAACCTCAAACTATTCTTAAGCATCAAAATCCATAGATTTCAGTTATTAAGCATTATTAATGTAGAAGAGTTTGAACTGGATTAGCTCACATTTACAGGTTGTTTTAAAATTCTAGAATCTAAATTATTTTCTTTAGGGTCTGTCATTTTTGTCACATTAGAGTAAAAAGGGTAAAGATACTTGTAAATAAAAAGGTTCAAGGAAATACAGTGAGAACAGGGTTGAAGTCAGAGATAACTGAGATGTGGCCTCAGATAAAGTAGATACTTTGACTTAATTCTTATCAAGATGCAAAATATKGGGGCAAACTTAGGGCTCTTGCAGAGAGGAAGTGTATATGAAATGGAAATTGCTATATCTGAGATGGAAGTGAGAATTTGAAAGCACTTGATGTGCCTGAGCTCTGGGAGACCTGGTAGTCTCTCTCCCGGAGGAAAGACAGATTTGGCACAGAAAATGCACTCAAGGACTTGTTAAAAAAAAAAAAAAATAGAGTAGTTTCAGAGTCAAACAGGCAGTTGCTGACAAATACAGTATCTAAAGAAAGGTAGGCAGGGAGGGGGAAGGTACAGGCAGCAGACTGGTTACTCTGATCTTGACAATATGCAATATGGAGACCAGTTTTGGAGGAAAGACTAATTAGAAGACGTGGAGATAAATGGAAAATAATACTATAAGTTAACTTGGGTTTACCAGAGGTAGAGTGTTGCAGGCTGGTGGGCTCTCTCTCTCCAATATGATCTRTTTTAGGCAAGGGGACTGTAGTAGCACTAATCTGTCTGGGCAGCAGTATAGCACCAAAGTCAAGGCTGCCTAGGACCTGAGTAGCTAAGCTGGAGAAGACAGGGATTAATAGGTGAATTGAAGGTGGGTAAAGAAACCGATAAGATAAATTGTACTGAAAAGGGAGCTTATCGGATTGGAGAGAATTTATGAGTGAAATTTTTTAAGGATCATTCTGGGGACTGATCATATTTGATATTTTTCCTAACAACGGCTTTAGYATAAAGGATGCACCTGTGCTGCTGAAACACAGAAAGAGGCTTTGCCAGCATGGAGGGAGCTTGACCAGAATAATATAAATGGGATGAAATTTAATTGTTCAGAATGCAAAGTCATGTATGTAGGGACTAGCAAAAGGAATAAGGAATAAAAGGAATTTCTTCTTTGGATCCTTCTCTTCTCCCTATAGTCTGATTCTTGGAAAATTTTCAGAACAAGGCAGTAAAAAGCTTACCAGAATCAATACATCCTTGTCCTCAAAGGGCTATGTTCAATCTCTGGTTAAATATTATAAAACAAAGTACATCTGGTCCTACTTTAATACACAAATCACAGCATAACCGCTGTTCTGGAATAGCAACTGATGCTGCCACGCTGTATCTGGAAAGCTGCATCCAATTTAAAGTCAGACCTAGCAAATCATAACTCAAAACTAAATCTAATTTTTTGCTTGTTCCTGGGCTGATTTGTAAAGCAGCAAGCTTTCTGGCTTTCCATCAGCCTCTCTGCTGATATGCCAAGGAGATCCGTCCCCCAGGCAGCTGACTCGGGCAGTCACAACAGCTGGTGTCACCTCCAAGTGCACCTCCACATTTTTGCAGACTCCCACACATTTGCTCCACAGTAATTTCCACACCAGTACAAAGAAAAAAAGAAAGTATATCCCYCCTCAAGCAAAATTGATCACCTGAGACCAAAGAGCGCTATGAGTAGCATTTTCTTATTCTTAGGCATATGAAAATAGAGATTATGAGCTTTGTTTTTAATGTACTTTTATTTGTTACAGGTAAAAGTGATGATTGACCAAGAAAATGCAACTTAAATGAAAGCAAACTTCATGCTACAGAYTGGTTTCAGATTCAAAGATGCATTTATATTGTATGGACAAAGTAAGTAGATATTTTAGGGTTTTGGGATTTTTTTTGCTATGAAAAGAAGTACCCAATCTTCTGCAAAACTTGTGAAATACAACAGAAATACTAAAGATGTCTTTGTGTAGCCCTAGGAATGAATCCTTATCTTGATTCAGCAAAACCCATTCAATTATGGAGAGCCCTAAGTGGTTTTTTAAATAGTTCAAAGGGTGCAAAAAAAAAAAAAAAAAAAAAAAAAAAAAAANAAAAAAAAAAAAAAAAAAAAAAAAATCTTATGAAAATGGCTGTGGTTGTTTCCATGCAGAGAACCTCTTTCATCTCCACCCCATTCTCACTCAAAGACTTTTGAATCTCCAGCAGAAATGGATTTCAGGTCTGCCTTGCACACTGTATTCAAAGCCCGCCTGGACGCAACCCTGTCTAACATGCTCTAGGTGACCCTGCTGAGTGGGGAGGTTGGACTAGATGGTCTCCAGAGGTCCCTTCCAACCTTACTGATTCTGTGATTCTATTTCATGGTGGGGCCTTGGAGTGGTGGGAAGTGTTGAGCTCTGAAATTAGCTTTTCACAAAATTTCATCACTTAAAATCACATGTGGGGAAACAAGGACCCAAAGGGTCAAGCCAGGAGTCTCAACCTGTGCTATCATAAACCTGTCCTATTATTTTGCTTTCATGTCATACCTTATGGAAAAGTATACTAGCCTGCAAGGATTTTTTTTTCCTACCTGCACATTTATTACTTTAAATTAATCTTCATTCTCTTCCTAGTAACTTGAATGTTTGGCATTACTTTCTATAGTAGGTACCTGCCTTACTTGTCTTAGATTTATTTAGGTTAGCAAAGGCACAGCTAGCATTATTTTAGATGCAATATATTCAGTGCCTCCATGTGCAAGGACATTTATGAACTCTCCATTTAATACTTCAGTTGCTTTACTGTCCTCCTTAGTAACTTCGTTCCTAATTTTCTTCAGTCACAATCTTCCTTCCTGCATCATAGCTAAGATTTTCAATGCCTATATATGTATGTATTTATATTTATATTTAAACACACACACATATGTATATAAAACCAGCCCACTTCCTAAAGTGGAATAGAGCACTTTGTTTCACTTTTTAAAATAATTTTATATGTTGTTTTCTAGCCCTCTGAGAACTTGCACTGAAGACATGCTCCTAGCATTTCTGTGTCTTGAACTTTCATCAGAGATGCTTTTGTATCTGGGCCTGTTTAGTCCTGAAAGCTATTTCAGTCTTTATGGGACACAGGCATTTTAAGATTAGCCTGCTGCAGGACAAAGATGATGGCTAAATTAACTTAAAGAGCAAAATGCATGGTGCATCACATGCTGAACATGTCTTCTGGAGGTTTAGGGAAAGAGCCACAAAATAATGGCTATATCCAAGGGAGTGTTTAGGACATAGAATAATGTGGGCATATCTATTGTGCTGGTCTGAGGTCTCACGAATCTGCCTTGACTCGTGCCCTGATCCAGCCACTTCAAGTGTAAYGGAGAGATTATTACCTTCGCACGGCGGCAGTGGTCCCCTGAATAGGAAATGGGACTCATAGGCTGGAGACTTTGGTTCTGTTCTGCTTTGACAGACCTGTTACTTGTTTTTGTCTGAATCAGTGTCTTCAGCTCTGTTTCTCCGTCTTGGGTATTTAACTAACGCCTGTTAAGGGCTGGGCTATTTTCTTAGCTGGCTCTCCAGCACGAAGCACGTTGGCATTTTAGTAGCACAGATAGTAATGGTAGACCTTACTCTCTCTTTCCATGCCCACCCCCATGATTCAAGGACAGTCTGAAATCTGGGGAGAGAAGGTAAATGCTCTTTCCTTCTGTCCAGAAGTCTCTCTACGGACAGGATGTTCCTCTATTTCCTTCTCCCCATGACTGCTTAGGGACATTATTACTGTCCTCCCTTCCTTTTGGCATGTGCTTACCTCCAGCCATGCTCCTGAGAGGTGGGGAAGGAGGAGTTCCCAGTCACAAGACTGCTTAGATACCTGGTGCATGAGAGCCTCCACGACAGCTCCCAGCTGTGGCTCAGTCCTGTAGCCAGGACAGGCAGCTGGCAGCCTCCCTGTCCCCTCAGGGGACGTGCAAAGCACCCAACCCCGCAAAGGTTGCACTGCCCTGACCACTCACCAGCAAGCAAATAATCTCAGGTCCCACAGAAATGATGCAATTGCAGTGTGGATGGAGAGCTATGAAATGATTTCACCTTAAACCATTTCAGAACTACATCTGTGTCCTCCTTCCCTGTTTGCCCTTTGGGATTTGACTGTTTTCTTATGTAACAGATAGGGTCCTTTGATATATGGCATTCAGATTGTCTGGAAAAGAAAAATAAATAATTTTTAGACCAGAGAGAAAATTAGCATCTAATTTATTGTAGTAAATGCATACAGAAAGCTCAATGGAAATATCYCATGGAGATTTTTGCAGTGACAGGGAAATCAGCTCCTTGTATCAATATATCTTGGCGGCGGGGAAGAAAGATTCAGTCACATCTTCTTGTGCATAATGGAAATTGATTGGCAGTATTTATTAGCAATAATTTTTGTTTGATGGCTTGCCATGTGTTATCAAGCTCCAAATCGGAAGGGAGTGGATTAAATGAATAGATACTGTCATGAAAATGTACAGGATACCAGTGGCATAACAGAGGATGTTATGCATAATACACACAGCATCCTTCTAAGAGAGCTGAGTTCTTTAAACTAGTCTAATTTTAAGTATACAGGGGCTATGTAGCCTGACAGATTTACAAATTTCAGACTCCTAGGGAACCTTTTGCTCAAATCTTTCACTTGCTGCCTTTCAGTGACAGGCAAGCACTGAAACTTCTATCGGCCTTTCAATGATCTTTCCTTTAAGACTCAATAGGATTTTACATCTGCTGAGGAGAACCTATTAAAGGAGACTTTGTGCTACAGCTCAGAGCTTTGCCTAAGTGGTGCAAACTACGCTCAGCTCCYGTCTATTCATGGGAATGTCACTCAGGGAGGTGGGTCATCTGTAAGGCATTTCCCCCTGCCAGTTATAATTAGAGTGAGTTGAAAAACAGAGCCTGAAAAACTCAGCCGACTATGTTATGAACCTGCAGTCAAGTGAAGTACTGACATGCTGTAGAAGCCCCATTAACCCAATATGCCAACRGTGGCATGGAGCATGAGTTCAGTAGTATGAAAGCTGCCTTCTTTCATCTTCAGGAAATGTCTCTGAAAGCATTAAAATTTTGCTTCCTCTTTCAGAGAAGAGAACTGATTACACAAAGGTGCTGTGCAAYGGTTACGAATGAATACAGCTTAGGAGTGCTCATTTCAGTGAGTGCAGACAGAGCTTTTTGTGCTGTCTATTTGGGATAATTCAAGTAGCTGAGTTATTCTGCTACCTGATGCATTCTCAGGCAGGAAGACCAGGAGACAGAAGAGGCTGAGAGAGAGACCTCTTAAACAGGCTTACTTCTGATCGTCCCAACTACAGCTTCCAGAAAAGCTGCATCTAACATCAGAGCTTCATCATAAGGAGGACTTTGTGAAAGCGCAAAGTAAAAACCCAACGCCCTGCTTTCCAGGTTACCCAAAGGTGTCCTCATTCAATACATGGTGCTTCCTCTTGCCCAGCTCCTTATTTTTCGCTTTTTCCCCCCTGTGGATATAATTTTTAGAATTATTAACTCATTTCCCATAAATAATTAAACCCCCACCATGAATCAGAAACTGCTTCTGATTCAAATTTATAACCCAGAATTATAAGGCTTTACCCCTCAGGTTACCCCTCAGCCCCTGAGACTCCTAGTCCTCACTGGTAGGTTTGGGAGAAAGGACAGATTGTCTCCTCCCTACTCCGCTTGGCTGCTAACTCGCCAATGCAGCTTGACAGAAGCAGAAGCAATAATGTGAAGGCTTATATTTTATCTCTGAGAAGAAAAGGATCTCCACTTTAATTTGAAAACCGAGTCAAAAAGAAAACACTTCCATAATGCGTTAAAAAAAAAAAAAAAAAAGAAGAGAGAGAGAGCAAGAGAGCACGCATCTCCAGTGCTGGCTTCCCTAATTTAATAAAATAACTTGTTAACTAAAACTACAGTGTCTGGAATTGGTATTGATTTGTAAGCCTTTAGTCTCAGGGTGGGAGGAGGAGAGGAGAGACTTGACAGTTTCTGCTGAGCAGGGAACTATGCAGGCAAAAATTAAGACGAGCACCCAAATGCTTTCCCTGCTTGCACTATTTRGGGCCTGATGCCACAGTACTGCTTAGATTTCCAAAGCAAGTGTATGTACCTAGGAGTGAAAGGCAGTGAGCAGCACAGTGCAGGAAAAATGCAGCCTCAGCTAATCAGAACTACACCTTTTTGGAGATACAATTGGCTAATTAACTCAAAATAATTGAATTACGCCCTCCCTGCAACTGGAGAGGATTTTTTTTTAACTGCTTGCCATGAAATAATTTATGACTAATAAGTAGATGCCTAACGCTGGCTTCCACCCTAAAGGATCTCTGCAAAACTTCTGCTTATTTACTGCCAACAGAAAGGTATTATTTTAGCTTGGGGGAAATATCTCATTTTGAGAACAAATGTGTGTGAATARATGTAGGACCAGAATTAGAACCAAGTCACTAGCTGTGAGAGCACATGGGTCATGGGACAGCTTTCTAAACAAAGCAGAGCACCTTCTCCTGCCCTGTTCCCCCAAATCCCTTGCACCCTGATGGAAAAGCAGATACCCCTGTGTGAAGGAGGATCGCTCTTCAAAAGAGAGCAATAAACTAGGATTCTGTAGCCAGCTGTAATTGCGTTTCTGGAACAGTTACATTTTTGCATGAAGCGCTGGGCATGCTTTATGATCCCAGCAGGAGGCTGTTCTCAGAGATAGCCACCCTGGTAGAGGCTGAGGCTTTYGATACTTAAATAGCTTTGGGTGAACAGTTTTCCACTCTGTGTTCACTTGCAGGCTGGGGCTGCCAACAGAAGGATTAGAAAATCCCGCATGGGATTACTCTCCTGAGACTTCCAATCCAATTTTACATACTCCAGAAATCCAGATAAGGCTCCAAGCTTCTGGACGCTTTTACTGAATAAATCTTCTGACATTTACCAAGCTTGCACCTCACAARACACTAAACACTGAAAAGAGACCAATAAAATACATCTTTATGGTGTTTGATGTTTTTCCGATCTATTCCCAGTTGTTTAAAGACCAAGGAATTGAGGTGTAAGAAAATACGGCAATGAACTCAAGAAAAAAATGCTTTTTTAAGCGGTGTTAGTGGATGATTTAGGCTAAACACCTCAGCTGACCCGCAAGACTAAAGAGCAGCAATATTCTCATTGTGGGTATTAAGAATTACATATCCTTACTCTTACTGGTCAGTCTGCTTGTAGCCTTGCCTTCTGGAAGCTAAGTGCAAAGAAAGTAAACACAGGATATAAACTGCCCTAGTGCATCAGCACTGCTGTGAGAGACAGGAGAACTGACTTTGATGGGACCTGACCAAGGGAATTGTAGCTCCAGAAGTAATATGGGCTTCAAAAAACAGAAGCTGATTTATTATTCTAGATTCAGAAAGGTCTCTTAGAAAAATGAACAGAGTTTAGATGTAGAGGGTGCCTATGTTAATTGGAGGAAAAATGGCCTGAAAACAGCTTTCTTGTGTGACCACAGATTAATCCTTCCTCCAGGCTTACCTACTCACCTGCAAAGCTGCCATAAACACACAACCTTCATCAGCCTGAAGACGCTTTATCTTTGCATGTTCCCAAACAAAGTCCTGATCCCTTCTCGGATTGGTGGGGGTGAAGGGTGTTCTCCTCCCAACTCTTCCTTTCATATTTGAGGACCAATTCAGAGAGTTAAGTACTTCCTTTACCTCCTAATGCTGTATTTATGAGTAAAGGATTTCAAATTACTCCTGTTCTTTCTCTGGGCTTGTGGTGTTCACCTTTACAAAACGGAAGGGACTCTAGAGCTCACAGCTGTGTGTGCAGCTTAAACAGAGGCTCTAACACGGAAACATAATTCTCCGTGGAAAAATCCTGGGAGCGAGATAGACCTCAGGCCTGATACAATGACAACAGTTTCTCTATGCCAGTGCTGAGGATTGCCAGGAATAATTTAGACATTRCAGGAAGTAATATTTTGATGGGTTTTAGTTTTGCTAATGCTTCATTTTATAAACCTTGAATCCTTCCCTATTGGTTAAGTGATAGAAAGATGAGATTAGATCTCAGGCTGAGCTGTACCTCTTGCCTTGTGACTCTTGCACCAGAGTGCCCTTTTTACTGTGGTCTCTAAAGAATAAAATAGCAAGTAGATCTCGTCTAAGTGACCAAGTCTAATCTGCAGTACTATCAACACATTTAAAGCTGAGTGTCATAGTTTATCCTGTGCAAAGTGCCGTTGCTGAGTCTGAGCTCCCCTGAAGACTGGGACCCTCTTTGCATCCTGGTGGGAACTGCAACTTTCAGATCTTCCCTCCTGTTTCCCAAACGAAGCAGACTGGAAACATGGCTCCGATCTGTAGGAGGGCTCCTGGCAGGTGTAGGAGGTGGAACATCTCTTCCAGAGCCTGTCAGGACACTGTGCCTGGCAGCGCAAAGCTGGTGGAGAGGAGCGGAGCAGGAAATCTCCTCCCAGTCACCCACTGCAGACCATGTGGGCATCGTATGCTGCACCTGCCCGCACTGTCTCTGACCTTCCTGTGCCATCAGCAGTGCTGCGTTAGTGCCACAGGAGAAATAGGACTRACCCTCATGCTGTAAAATCCACACAGGATAAGTACTTGAAAGAAGGACACTGTAATGGACATCGTAATGCTATATTAAACTAGAGTAATTCATCTTTTCCTAAGAAGACTTAAAGGGTTAGCATTCAATCTCTTTCTTTAATCCTCCAGATATTTTCAACATAAGATAATGGATTTGGACGGGATTTGTTTTGGGGATCAAAACAGTTAGGCAGAAACTATGTCAGCATTGTTTTGTCACTACTATAAACAGAGAAAATATTTTTTCCATAACAGGAAAGGGCTAGGCACTGAGCCACTAAAAATTTTAATTACTAGATGACTTTAAAACATGGTAATTTAGTCCCAATTAGTGTTATAATAATTTATTTATATAATACCAGTATACGTAGTTATGTTCTATAATCCATTTACTCTAAGTCTTGTAATATGTGTGGCCCATTAAGTGATGAAGTAGAAGGCCATTAACCTGTAATGTGAGTTCAGACTGTGTTATTAGATTGCATTTAGTTTCTTCACTCGTGGGTGTTGACGTTTTAGAGTGCTTTTGGGGTAATTTATCTACAACCATTCAGTTCTCCTTGGCCACTCAGAAACACTGCAGATCTAGACTACTGCAGGCCTGATGAATGCAAATAGATTTATCTGTTAAATCTCAGATGTTGCTTGTCTTCCTATTTCTGATAGTTTCCCTGATCCCTTTATCAAAGTGAGTATATGGTACCATTCATGCAAAATATTCCCAAAATTATGGGTCAGGTCATCTGAAAATCATGAACTATGACTTACACTCATGTGATTTAACCATGATTAATTCTGACTGTTTTTCCATTGGTTTCTATATTCGGAGCTTTAAGGATTGCACTCAGGTGCTATTCCCAAGCTGTTTTTTTCCATAGTGCTTTGGCAAGTGAGAGCTGGAAAGATAAATGCTCCAATTTTATCAGTGCAGTTGTGGGCAACTACCTCTGAAACCTGGCAGTGCACCAAGCTAAATTCATGCCTCTGTTGGTGCCTATAAACAGATGGATCTTAGACAGGATGGTGGCTGCATAAGGGCCTCAGGACACTAGCAGCACCTCCAGAGCCAGGACGATCTGAAATAGTGGGCCCTGTCTTCCCCTCGCTGCTGGGYTTGTAGATTATGAAATCAAAGTAGGACAGAGCCTTCCTGTCCCATGACAAACCTCCCACTTCTCCAGTCTCCATCATCCCTCGGGTCCACTCTGCTGATGGCAGCRCTTCAAAGAACGGGTGAAGTGAAAACAGGAAATCTATTTTGGTTAAAATGACACTGAAAAAGGGGGRCAGCAGAAAAGAAACACCTGTTAGATCATTTAAAAAACTTTCAGCTGGCRTTTTCAGGAGCTTTAGTTGCTGGCCAGCTGGTAGGTAGATAAGCTGAACACTGAGCATAGAGAACGGTTTGTGGTGCTACGGGGATGGCAGCAGAGCTACGGCAGTTGGAATAAAATCAAGATGAACAGCAGTGAATTTTTCTAAGCTGCTGTTCCCATTTCTTCTCTCCCATCGCCCATTACTTTGGTCCAGTGCGTAGATATATGCTCTATAAATCATCATTGGCTGGAGGAGGGTAGGTAAGGATCCACTGGATACATTCTCAAAGAAAAATCCACTAAAGGTAATAAAACAATACCTCTCAGGAAGTCTCAGAGCTGCACACTGTTGGGGCTGGAGAATGTTCTGGAGTGGCATTAAGTGCCTGCCCTCTTCTCGAACCTTTCTCCAGGCACTCGCTGCTGGCCCCTGCCCAGGGCAGGAGGCTGGGAGGTGCCTTTGGCCCAGCAGCACTGGGGAAGTCACAGAGCTGCTGAAAAGACGAGGTTAAAACACACAGCGCCCTGTCTGGGCTCATCGTTCGGCTGTTTTCTGTCCGCAGTCCTCAGCCTTACCCGGACCTGGGGATGACTGAGAGGACGAGGCAGCGAGAGACGCCAGGGTGCTGCGCTGCGCCTCAGCCTGTAGCACAGCCTGAAGCTGCAATTTTTGGCTATCTACMGATTTTGTGTGAAAGAAATAATCACAAACCCTATGGTGTTATTCACACATCAGGACGGTTACTTATTTGATCCTCAAACAATGCACTGCTGGGTGCGGTGAAAGTACCCAGACAGGGACAAGGTACTGCTCTGGAGTGTGTCTTATTTCCTCCTGATGCTTTGCACTGGTGAAATGCGCAGGCTGCCTTTCTGCTCGTGGTGYGGCTTTTTGCACATATTCCTCTTGCAGCTAGAGATCCTACCTGGGTCTGCAAAGCTCTTCCTTTTTTTTGAGAAAATCTCTTGATCAGACATTTCAATTTATTTTTTATATATGGTCTTCCCTCAATATGTCCCCGTTACAAGGGCAATTCTGGGGGAAAAAAAGATGACTGTGCACATTTTAAAGTATTCCAGCCTCTCAATCAGTATGTGCAGATACAATACAGTGATGTTAAACTGGGTTTTGCAGATTGCTGAAAGGGAGGACCAAAACCCACTTGATTTGCAAGGAAATCCTTGTCTCCAATATTAAAAAGAAGATATTCCTGTCTTGTTCTGTTATTATTTTATATTTTTTCTTTTTCTTTTTTATTTTTTAACAGCTTTCAGCCTTACTGGTAAAAAGTCATGATATGACCTTGGGAGAAAAAAAAAAAAGCCTCACCACCCACAGCAGCTTTTAATGGTCTTTGCGCCTTTAAACTGCAAGGACGACAGAGTTTCTGGTTTTCTATTTGCTGCATTTCATACATTTCCCTCCAGTATCCTGAGCTGCACGAAAGCAGTAAGGACCCAATTTAGGGAGGTTTTTAAGGGKGTGAGGGCTCCCTTGGCTCAGATATGCACTGTGGAAGAGCTGGTGCCCGTGAGGCCAGCTGATGTGGTGCAGTGTCCCTGTGCTTGGGCTGGGCTGGGCTGGGCTCGCTACTGCTCACCATCCCCAGCTGAGGGACACCGTCTCTTTCAGTTTCAAAGCTCCATGAAATGGTGTTCTTCTGTCTGATTGCTGGTGAGTACTTCAAAATATCTCATTTCTGAAGTGCAGGCTATCAAAAGAGGTGTTTATCTCAGAGGAGGAAGCTGCAATTCCTCCAGCTGCTTTTATGAGAGATACCAGCAGACCTATTTTGGACTCTGTGTTTCTGCTACCTACATGTGACCCTTTACTGGCTGGAAGGGATATGAAAATGTTTCTGAGCTCTGTTGTTTCCCATTTGATTATTTGTATGCTGAAACTGTGAGGTTAATACAACACACCAGGACTTGGATGTGCAATAGCTTCTCTTCCCATGTCAGTTTGGCGGGGGTGCTCCAGCAATTCAGTCAAGTCTTTACAGTTTGAACTGAACAAACTTCTCAGGTCAGTTTTGCCTAGCAGATCCTCACCGACAGTGACGCTTTGCCTGTTTCTTCATTTGTTAACAAATCCATGGAAATAGCACTCCTTGACTCATTGCAGGACTCCTGAATGAGCATGTACTGTGCAAACTAAGCCTTTGTGGAGAAGTTATTTCTCTCTTCCAAGAGCTGTGCGGACAAAGCTGAATGTTGTCATGGTAAGATGAATTCTGGCACTGATTTGGTGGGATCAACAACTCCAGCTTTGATTCTAAACTAAAAATACCAATAAAACAAATGAGTGAAGTCAATAATCCTCAGCTAATTAAATGGGCAGCACCCCACACAGAGTAGGAAAAGAGAGGATTACTAAACATTCTTATAGTTGCTACATGTGAACAGCGTAAATAAAAGATGCAATTTTAAACTTTTGCATTCATGTCTGTTAGAGAGCCAGGAAATAATGGTAAATACAGCTTTTCTGTATCTGTGGGACAATATCAATTATTTATTACTTGTTGAAAACAGAGGTGCTAGCTAACTTGTCAAAATCTTGCAGAGCTTTCTATTATGTGCTTGTTCAATAACTGGTTAGGTGGAACTGCATTATATAGGCATACCCACACTATAGTTATTCTAGTTGTCACTTTCGTTTTTCTACTAACTCACTATTCAGATGCATTTCATAGAATCATAGAATTGGTAAGGTTGGAAGRGACCTCGGGAGATCATCTAGTCCAACCTCCCCRCTCAGCAGGGTCACCTACAGCATGTTAGACAAGGTTGCATCCAGGTGGGCCTTGAAGATCTCCAGAGAAGGAGACTCCACAACCTCTCTGGGCAACCTGTGCCAGTGCTCCATCACTCTCACAGGGAAGAAATTCCCCCTCATGTTCAGGCAGAACTTCCTGTGCTTCACTTTCTGTCCATTGCCTCTTGTCCTGTCACACGGGACAACTGAAAAGAGTTTGTCCCCGTCCCCTTGACACCCTCCCTTCAGGTACTTACACACACTGATCCCCCCTCAGTCTTCTCTTCCCCAGGCTGAAGAGGCCCAGCTCTCGCAGCCGTTCCTCCTAGGGCAGGTGTTCCAGCCCCCTGATCATCTTCGTAGCCCTATGCTGGACTCTCTCCAGTAGCTCCATGTCTCTCTTGTACTGGGAAGCCTAGAACTGGACACAGTACTCGAGATGAGGCCTCCCCAGGGCTGAGTAGAGGGGCAGGATCACCTCCCTCGACCTGCTGGCAACAGTCTTCCTAATGCAGCCCAGGATACCATTGGTCTTCCTGGCCACAAGGGCACATTTATGAACTCAAAAGGCTGACCATGGCTCATTTTACCTCTTGATCCCTTAYCAGACTATACACAGCTTGTTCTCTGTGTCAGAATAGTATTAAAGAATAACTGGTGATAAGCTTTGCAAAGTCRTGTGTACATCACTCAGGATAAGGGTAGATGCTCATTAGCACTACCCAGTGCAGCATCTGCATTCAAATATATGAAACCAGCCTTTCTTTTCTTCACCAAGTAGCCTAGATAGATCCAACCTCAATACATATTGGTACTACCAAAATCCATGGGATAATCACAAATCATAGAATGGTAAGGTTGGAAGGGACCTCTGGAGATCATCTAGTCCGACCCTCAGCATAGCCTYGTATGGGGATTGAACCCATGACCTTGGCATTAGCAGCACCAYGCTCTAACCAACTGAGCTAAACCTGCCTGCAAATGCCACTAAATAACCGTTAAATTCTGCCATTGCAGAATTCAATAGTCTATCTTTATTTTAAACATGATATTTTGACATGCATGAGTAATGAGTGATGTTGCTGAAAGAAAAAGTGTGTTACAGCCTTAACCCATCAGACTACATCATGGGGGTTGGTCTGCAAATTCATCTGGAGATTGYTATGATGTTAATCTGTGGTGGATGCCATGATAGAGCAATGTCAAGATGATGGTGGACAATGTGCCAAAGATAGAACAAAAGAAGTTATTTTAGTAGTGGGAAGATCCATGGAAACAGCATTTCCAGAGCRTGACAAATACTCCTGGAGATTAGTTCATCAGTAATTACTATTCATGATACTCCTGAGGCATCTTCCAGCTCAGAAAAATTCAAAAGTGATGATTGCCAGAAGCTGAAAAAGGTTACCAGGAAATGACACCTTTAACTTGTTTGACACACCGGTTCCCAAAGCATCCACACTGACCAAAGTCAAAGACGGGTTATTGGGCTGGGGTATCCTTGGTACCACCCAGAGCTGCTGCCTTTGTGTTATGGGCCCAGTAACGCCCTCATTAAATCTTCCGTGCCTCTGTGGACACTTGCAAACTAGGAAGTGATTGTAATGTGGCTGGGCTTTCTGCATCATCCCACTGTAATTAACATTTCTGTCTCATCAAGGTATGCAAGGGGGAGATTCACTTGGTCACCAAAAGATACCTCTCCAAAAAAGCAGTTTCAGACTGTAATGCTATTGCTGTGCTGGAGCTCCTGTATGTAACAGATACCTTCATAGTGWGCAAAGTCCTCTGTCTGTTCAAGAGATGAATACAGTTTTAATGTGTCCAGATGTAGGTATAGAAATAAAATGATCCAAACACATTTCTTTCTATTCTGTGCTTCTGTTTCAGCTCAACACTCTCTCTTCTCAATAGCAAGAGAGTGATTTTGCAGTTTTAAAACACTGATCATCAGGCAATTATTTCTAAAAAAGATTTGCTTGCAGCAGACTCTTCTCTTAAGTTGAAAGCCTTGCTATTCCATTCTTTTTTTCTGCTTAAAACTGTAATCATTTTCTATTTTGTGTTCTATATCAGCTGAAATACTTCATCCTCTGGCATAGTTTGAATCTAAATAACATCCATTTGGAAGATTTGTGTGAAAAATTAATCTATAGCAACGAAAGCATTGATAAGAACCATATAACTTAACAAGCAGAAGAAGCTGTTTGTGTGCATATCTTAAGATCTAATTTTGGCCTTTATAAGGCATCATTCTTTATATAAGGTGGTCCTGTAAAATGAAACTTATTTTTTACACTTAGAATTTCAGAATAGAAAATAACTGGGACAGTAGATACGCAGAGTGATTTTTTTACTGAACAAATCTTTTTATGTGGGAGAGAAGCAGACAATGCAGATTTGGTGGCACAGACACAACAAAAATTTCTGTTGTTTTCTCAGAATTGTTTATGATGGGAGGAAAAAAAAAGAAGTCTGAAATATATTGAAATCAATATATTTAAATGAAAAGTTTCTTTCTACATGGAGTTTTGGTACAAAACTTGTTTACTTTCATAATTTCCCTTCAATTATCAGCACAGAAATTAAATATTGATCTGCTCAGAAGGAATATTTTCATTCACTCTCAAACAAAATTATTTTACAGGTTTAAAAGTTGTCCATGGACAAAGAAATCAATTACTGGTCCATTTCTATATAAAATGTCAAAGTCCAATTCCCACCCTACAATGGGTTCTTCTATTCTACCCATGGTTCAGCCTTGGAGTGTGGTTTCTCTGTGTTTCGCTCACTTTCTCTGCATCACTCTTCACCTAAAAATATTATTTGCTTTTCTTTCTCAAACTATTGTATTTTWTTTTTAATTCAGATCACAAGATTTTGGAAACTTCTCCAACTCTTGCTATGTGCATAGATAACATCTGGCACGTAAGTGTCTCTGATCAGCTCACTCAGCTCGTATCACACATATGGGCAGCACAATACCACTATGTTTTTTATCCTATGTATACATGTAGTAATGTGACCAGCACACACCTCATACTGCAGCTTGAATGACCAAGGATCCATTTATTGCTGTGATGATTGAAACAGTCATTGCCATAGATCCAAAGCTGGATCTGAACATACATTTTCAGATCCAGACTTAGAAATCTTAACTGTCACCTTCACTTCTCAGATCTCACCTAATTCTCAACCAATAACTGATAAACATAACATTTATTTTAGAAACATCTGAGGACCTCTTACCATGCCATCTAAACATGTCATGTTGGATGAGTATACTGATCACTGCAATTAAATGTGTTGAACATTACTACTTAATTTGGACTCAGTTTCCCCCATAAAAGCATATTTCAGGTGTCTAAGTATAGGTGCCTAGTGCCATCTGAGATTCCCTTGGGCATTTTGCTTAGCACCCACTGCTGTTTCAGGAAGGTCTGGRTATACTCTACCAATTACAGTATATAGTGTGTAGCCCTGTGTAACTTCCCAGCTTTTTTAGGCCGTTGCTGCTCAGCGAGTTTTCCCACGCAACTACAGAGCTAGTTATAAGGAGACTGGGACAAAATGACCGTGAGGCCTCATCCATGCTATGCTTCCTGGGAATCCACTGGGAAAGCAGCTGCACCGAATAGGGGAAATTGCTGCCTTTGTTAACCAGGCTGGCTATTCACTGCTAAAATTTTCTCTGTCATTAAAGTGCCAGAAGAATGGACCATTTTGAAGCAGTTGCAGGTCAAAGCAGAAAATGAAGGAAAAGACTGCTTCTCTTAACAGGGGATTTCAATAGAGATGAGGCACATTCTATACATATGTAAAAGGGTCCCTTTGTACCCTTTTAAACTCTTATTTAAATATACTTTAATTAGCAGCACATTCCCCTTACCAAGCGTGCAGTAAAGTCCCATCTTCTTCATATATTAAATTGCAGCTTTGGCTTTCGACATGATTGTTCTCTCCTTGGACCCAGATTCCTAATGAGGTTTGCTTTTTCAGTAAGCTCCTGGTGAAACAAGCCTGCCATCATGAACTGAAAATTCGTCTATAGGAATATGCTTCCAGGGATGCTTTTGGGGAACTTCTCCCCTGAAGTTCCCAACTTTCTGATGTAGGTAAATAACCACGTCTTGCAGCTACAGTTTTGACTGATTGGTGGGTTAAAAGAAGTTCCTTGATAGCTTTCATAATAGAAGAAGAAATCTCTCCAACAATTCCTAGAAAAATGAACAGGCCCCTTTTCTGCCAAATTATTTCTCTGTCCTACTACTGAACTGCTGCACATGTCAAGGCCCRTCAGATGGGTCTCTGACCTGAGAAGAAAGGGAGTGACAGGAAATCAAGGAATTTTATTTGGATCCCTTGTTTTATCTAGATGAAATGGTTAGTCTTGAATGCAAAGTGAACATAAATAGCAGGCAGGAGAAATCCCACTTTTAGGGATGCCAGTTCATCAGTTGCTGTAACTGAAGAAGCATTTATGTCCCAACAGATAGCTGTAATTTGAGAAAGAAAGGCAGAGAGCAAACATTTGCTGCTTGCAACAGCACTTATCCAAAATCCGTGCATCACAGTGGTACTGACACTGCAAGGACTTTTCCGAAGACCACTCAGATGAGAAGAAAAAGCGAGTAGTGGATTTTATCCCGTTGATTGCACTGGATGGCAACTATCCCCTGTGATATTCCTGCTTTGCTCTGTACTGCAGGAAAAAGAGCATAACTTGTTGTCATGAGACTGATTATAGAGCACAGCRCAGCTCTGCATGAATAAAGGCAGACAGAACTAGGGTTTGAATGAGCAGTTCAGGTTTTATTTCCTTAAACAATTCTGATTAATGCTGCTTCTGTAAGTATCAGCAACTTAGATCAAAGGGCAACTGTTCAACAAAATGTTTGTCCTGGAATTTTCACTGTTCAGACTTCATTTTTTTTTCCTTGAAGGTAGCAGATTGCCAAGGAAGAAAAATGACAACAGGAAGTGTGCCTTGCATGTGATACAAGTAAGACTGACMCCAGGACATGCTGTGATACTTATGTTTTTTTGCTAGGCCTAACAACACTGATAACATTTCTGCTGGTGGCTATTCATGTTCCATAAACTCAGAATGTGATCAGAATAAAAGATGACATTGGCAATCTCAGGAGGAAGAAACTTAATACTTTTTTTTAAAATACATATATGAACTCTGATTTGGTTCAGCTACAAAGCATTCTCTCTCAGGTGTGACCTGCTCCTTCAAGGGCCACAAAAATCAACCACTCTGCTAGCACTGCCCTGCTTTATGGGACTGGTTTGGAGCCTAAATGGGGGGGAGCTTTACAGTCCAGCACTAGCTAGAAAGGAGGTCAAGCAGATCCTTTCTTTGGGGATCCAGAAACCTTGTAGACAAGGAGCTACCTCTAGATTATCACCTGTCAGAGRCACTCAGGAAGAAGATTGAATTGATGTAGGTAGTTGTGTAGATCAGAGCTTAAAGTGAAGTGACAGGAGAGACAGTGGCTGCCAGGGTCTACTTATGGAGAAAGAGACCTGAGAATTGGATTCCAGGTCCTTGAAAATGTAAAGTGGTGAGAAAATGGGAGCCGKCGCAAAATTAGGTCTGAATGCCTTGATGAACCCAGGTTTCTTCCCTGTTTTCTTCTCAGGCAGAAATGTCACTCAAAATCAAAGGACAGATACCAGAGAGCCTAGCTTCAGAGCTGGCCTTGACAATGAGGCTACCAGAGAGGGAGCAGCGAGGGAGGGTATAAGCAGAGGAAACTGAGGCACAATCATAGCTGAAGAAGATTGGCACTATTGTTCTTTCTTGGGCACTTTAAGAGGCTCCCATGTTAATTTCTTGCTTACTGTGATGGTGTCCCAAGGATATTCTCAATTCTGTGAGGAGTGTTGTCAGCCTTCAGAGTGAAGATACCAGCCAAACCTGAGCGATGTCAATTATAGTYGCTGTTAGCTTTTCATGTCTTAACATTGGCTAGCTGGAGTTATACATTTAATGAAATATTAAAGTGGTGCTTTTTTTCTTCAAAATAACAGATCCACCGTTCCTAAGTACACAGACACTTAAGTGCATAGGAGACACTGCTTATGAGTGCATAACKCATGTCACTTTTGTCTCCATAGGTGTCCATCCTTGCATCCACTTATACGCTCTGAAAAACACCAATGGAGGGGAAACTGCACAAGGTGGGTCATGTTTGAAAGGAAGAGTGACTGCATGTCAGATTTTCCAATTCCAATGAGTTACCTGCCCCTAACTATACTTCTGGGCACCAGCCACTGTGGTAAGAAAAGGCTGTATTCTTTCCAGCAGACATGAAGATAATACAGGTTGGGATTGGTAATACAACTCATTTTGGTAGTACTGTGAAATATGTAGCAGCTCAGCTTATACCAGCTGCAAAGAGTATGCAAACAAGAGCCAAGAACCAGAGTGGCATGGATCCAGCCTGATATGTCATTCTCCTTTTCTCATTTCTGCTCACTATCCTGTTTCTATGCTCACAATCCTATTTCTAGTCAGGACAGGGAGAGAAATGCTCAGGCAGCTTCATTCCACTTCAGGGAATATCTCTATTCTGAGAAAAGATGTCCTGGAGAAGATTACATTTGGCACTGGTAGCAGGCAAAGACACACGACTTCTGGAGACTGTTGGTCACTAGATTTTAGAAATGACCTGGTTCAGTTCTGTATTATTTGTAGTGCTGAGACCGAAGAGTTCATGAGACTAAAAGGAAGGAAATGTGATGGGAGAGATTTATAAGTAAGGTGTGTGTTGCTGCTGGAAGATATTACCGTGCCCAGAYGCCCCAAACCTTTTTGAAGAACACAATCAGGTGACACAGAAGCTGTCTACTTTCTCTTACAAGAACTTGCTCTCTCTTTAGACCTAGAAACTTCACCTTCAGATGCTGAGAATGGCTGAGGGACTGAGGAGGACAGCTGAGATCCATCAGTGCAACGTGATGTGATGATGCGTATGGACCATTATAGAGGCAACGCATTCCTTTTACAGGGTCCAGCAAAGTGATATTTCAGAGACAGGTTCTTAGCTGCTTTGGATCTGAGGCTGGTGAGACRTAGTAGCTTGTCAGTAATGTCATTGTGTCCATGCAATCAAATCAGAGATAATCCTTCACTTTGCACCTTGATGTGTGAAAGGATCTCAGTCAGAATAATTGACAGGCTCCAAATGATGGAAAGCTTTTCAAGTAGAAATATTTGTAAATAAGAATTTAACTCAACAGTTCTGTGTTTCAGCCACCTTTTTACATGCAGTTATGGCAGCCAACTTGTTGTTAAACAATTTAAATCTGTTAACTGTTTTGGTAAATCCCCCCCCCCCCCGATCTTTCACTGCAGTTATCACTCTGCTCCCCCTGTGGTTTATGTGCTAAGATCCAGATATGATGAGCAGTGGACCTTCAGTTGCTTTGTAACACAAAGGAGAAGGCACTGGGAACCAGGAATCATCAAGAGAGGCTGAGAATTTTCTTCAAAAGGGTAGGTCTAAACACAAGACATTGCTTCACAGATGAGCTCTTTGGTTGGTGCCCCAGATGAGACTGTGTCTGTCACCAGCCAGGGCCAGAGCTCAGCTGCCTTCTGCAGTGTTTCTCCAAGCTCTCTGCACCTGGTGTGGCACAGCTGTCTCTGGCTCATTCACTCTCAGCCAGGGCACRCAGGTCTCCCCGTCTCCTTAGTGTGAAATCACGTGAATGCACCACAGGGTGACATGGAATCRAATCCCATCTTCACCACTAAGCTGGACATCCTCTTGACATTTGGTTCCTTTTTGCACCCTGACTGCTTACTCTGTAAGTTATTTGAGGGAAAGCACATCTTTTATTCCTGGTCCCTTGATCATCATGGCTGGAACTACCAGTTTCAGTAACATATATATTCTGTTGCATCCACYTTGAGAAGTCTGGATTTTAGAAGGTAGAAAGGTTGTTCAAGTCATTGTTACAAGGCTTTTCTTGCAAACAGGCCCAAGAATACCAAGAAAGTTACAGAAATCTATATGATTGGTTCCTAATTCATTTATTCCCATTTTGATGCTGATTTGAACTCTAAGATCACTTTGTATCAGGTTTCTCTAGCATGTTTTCTTTACAATGCCAGTGTGAATTTCCTTCATTCTCACCTATCTCTAATCTGAGCAAGTTTTCTCAAAGGCTGAAAAGCAGAAAGTTGTCCAATCTTTGTGCCTGTAGCTAGATATTCCTTTTGTCTATCAGCAAGGTGAATTGCAGAAAGGTAATTTGCAATGCAGGAAATAAGGGAACTTATTGACTGTGAAATAGACTGAGATATTCCTAAATCCAGTTCATATAAAGAGTGGTCACTGATTTTAAGCTCCATAACTGGAGAACAGTTGCTGTTATGAATGGTCTAACAGCAATGGCTCAAAAAAAAAAAAAAAAAAAAAAAAAAAAAAAAAAAAAAAAAAAACAAAAAACAAAAAACAAACAAACAAACAAAAACACTCCTGGAAAACAAAAATCATCCCAGACTTCAGAGGTTTGTGCAATTGTTAAATTTTTCTTAACAAATGAACATAATATATTATATATCATTATCCTTCAGGTAGTTTTTGTAGCAGTTCTCCTAAGATGGAGTAAACTGGTGTTATATACTTTGTACATTTTTGTGGAAGGCAATGTAAACAGATTTTTTTTTTTTTTTTAATCGCCAAAGTCACCTGGAAATATTTAGGCTCCAGGCTTCCTTCTAAACACCACTTTATTGTTCTTTTGCTGTAGTGTGAAACTGTAGAGCAAAATTCTCTTGTTATCTTTCTCCAACAGATTTACAATATTGCAAGATTAATTATATTAGCTGCATTTCACGATTCACTGCATTTGTATTACCATTTCAGARGCACAATCATTTATCAACAGCAAACTTCAGGACATTTACTTTCCATGCCCTGGTAATGTGAACTTCAAAGTACGTGAGCTTGCCTAGGAGCTACGCATGAGTGCTTGCTCTCTTTCCYAAAGAAAATTTGACAGTTTCAACCTCCTTCATGGGCTGGACAATGTTTTCCTAATTATGATGTGAATAATAGGATCAGATTCCAGTGTCCTTGTTTATGCTCAGCTTTTCATGCTATAAATTCTCTCTTTTAAGTCATTCTCCCAYCAGGGAAAGAGTGAGTAACGCAAAGGATGGGGCAACAGAAGCTGGCTAGAGAAGATCTCTAGCTAGAGGTGGAGGCTATCCAGAGTTACTTCATCCATCCTTTTCCCATCACAAGATTGTTCTCTAGGGCCCACTCTCTGCATCTTAGCTTCAACTGTTTCCAAAWAACTCTTTCTGGAACTTGCATGACCTCAATTTCAGCCTGCCTGAAATATATTAGCTGCACTTTGGCATACTGTGCTTTCCTTTTTCAGATCCATATCTTTTTCTTTTTTAGACCCTTTCCTTTTCTGCACTCACTCTAGGCATATTCGGATTACCTCTCAAGCTAGTAGCTTCCAAATAAATAACTGATCTGGTTTTCCAGAAGGTGTCACAGCCCACACTAAGTTCAGGACTGTCACAGTTACAGAAGCTTAGTAATTTAAAGCTACCTCGGATACATCTATATTACAATGATCCTTACTGTGGCTACTGCATAGCCATGCCCTGAATTTTATTCACCTTTCCCCTTACCTACTCGCTTCTAAAGCACTCTAAACAGCTCCAATCCTTCCTTTGCATCAGGGGGACCAAGGGCTGTAAGCGTGCATGGAGCAGTTGTAGCTGACCTCTGAGCATGCTGTTTGGTGGATGGCTCTTTTGTGGAACTGGTAATGCAGGCGAGGAGGCACAGGTCTGGCAGAGTTTGTTTTGTCAAAGGCAGTGCTATGCAAATAGCAACCTCAAGAACAGAGATGTGGCTCATTGCCGCKAGAAGTGCGGGAACACCGTTTCCCTTCTCCAGTTCTTCTGGTCTTTTTGGGTACTGTGGGAATTAAAGTTCTGTGGCTCTTTTCAGAAAGTCATGGTTTCCTTTAAATTTTCACCTTCCTTTCCAGAGAAGCAAATATTCGAAGAACAGACAGCCATACACTGTCTACTCTCAGACACAAACACATGGATAACACATCTGCCCACCCTGCAGCCATGTACTCAACAATTTAAATAAAAAACAACCTGGTATTCAATAAAGTGGCAAGCTTCCTGAATTGCTAGTTGGCATAAAAGGTACTGCTTTCCCCTATATTTTCTGCTGCATTGTGGATAGCAAATTCCCATCATTCTGAGGAATCTAACAAAAACCAGAACGATCAAAAGCTCAAATGGGCCAAATGCTCCAACCCCCCCCCCCCCCCAAATTAACCTATGTTCATTTGATGAAGAAAGTGGATTGAGACTGCAGAGACTCATTTCAGTTTCTGCAACTGGCTTTCAGGTAATTTTAGGTAGGTCATTTTACTTTAGAGTACCTCAGTTTTCCATACAAAGAATTAAAATTTCACAGCACTTAGCTCCTTGATGTAACAATATGAGTTTCATGGTAAAACATTTTGGATCCTAGAGAGGGACATATACTCTTTATATACTGAAGGAAGAAAAACCCCAGTTAACAGGCCTGGCATCAGCACAGTTTCAATTTTTACGGATATTGGCTGCAATTTTGAATAAAGCTGTTCATATATCATTTAACCATATCAGGCTTAATAGTCATGTATTTAATCTGTGAATGCTATTGCGGTGTCCCTAGGACCAAAAATGGAATAGATTTACAGATGTTAGTGGAGTTACATCACCAAAGATGAGGCTTGCATCAGAATACAAATGTTTTCTCTCTTTCAAGTTAGACTGCAGCACGTTGTTGGGATGTGACCCACACCTTTGCGCATTCAGCATGTGCTGTCAAGCTTCTGCTGATAACAGTGTTTCTCATATGCAAAATCAGTTCAGATTCTGGGCAGATCTGCAAAATGATGATTAAAAGATTAGCATCATGTGGGATCCGAGAAGCAAGAGGTATCTAATTCCAGTCCTTCAATTTGTTATCCTCAATATTGTTGCATGAAAAACAGTGTGGATGACACCCTCAAACAGTGCACCTAAAGCAAAGGCTATGTAAGACTAAGAATTCCCATCCTCTGGGGGTCACTCCTTGTACATTACAATTTCATATAAGGGGGGCATTTGAAAGTCCACTGAAATGTTTCATTTCATAGTTTTCTCTCATTATTTCCTCATTTTTTTTGCCTATGATGTGAGCGTGCCAACATATGGGAGCATTATAAATCAGAGTGAGAAATAAATATGCCGACTTACTCTTGCAGGGGGATATTAAATTTTCATGACCCCTTTCTTCCTTTTATCCCATCATCAACCTATTGAATACCATCAACAGCTTGATGCAGTGCAGGGCTAAAATTGGGATCCAATTCACAGTAAATGATGCTTTGAAATGCCGACCCAGGTGGATACTTTCCATGTATCCATTTCCGGTCTCTCTCCTATCTGATTCTCACCAGGTCTTTCTGACGCTAATCACAAATCAGGTGGCTGTTCACATGTGATGGATTTTGCTTCTGGGACCATCTAATCAAGGAATATGTGCACCATTGTAATTCAAAGGACCTTCAAGCCTACCAGGTGAGCTGGGAAACAGCAGACATCAGCCCATACCATATGCTGAGTGAGAGCAATCACAGGAGACTTCAAAGATACCTCTCTCTTCTGACACTCTCTTTTCTCTCATAGACCCTTCCTACTATTCTGCTTTCACACTGTATTTCCCTCTGGGCAGAGATTAAAATTGGAAATCAGTTGCCATCCTTGCAAGAAGCTCTAAGCAAGAATTGTTTTGGCACAGTATAAAGACAGGAGACACCACCCAAAGACTGGCTGAAGCTCCTCAGTGTCAGCTGAAGCACACCCGCTCCTTCAAATTTCCTCTTAGGGAGCTGGGCTGAGGCAATGGAGGAATGAAATTCCTTCTACCTTTCCTTCCTTAGTTCTAGCATCCAAAAGAAGCATCTTGATGGCTACGGCCTTTAAAGAAGGAGATGGGAAGATATAGCTGGGTGTATTGCACTGCTCCAAGCACTGCTGTTCATATTGCTTCCTCAGTGTGGATGAATTATTCAAGCTGGTTCAAATTTCTCATTTGCATGGTTCATACCTAAACCTCAGGATGATCTTTTTGCATTTGAATGGGAGTAAAACAAAGCATGCCCAAAACATTAAGCTGTGATCTGCTGTTCACCCAGACACTGCAAGGAGAGCACTGGGTGTCCTCTGGCAACTGAGCGATGAGAACTGTATCTATGCTGATGGCCAACGCTGTGCAGTGGAGTAGACGCTTGTACACCTTTCACTGACACTTGTACAGCTCTCTCTGCTGCACAACAGTGACATTCCTTTCCCCCTCAGATAGTGATCTCCCCCTCAGATAGTGATTGGCTTAAATTATCAGGCAAAAGGGTTGTTATTGTTTGCAAAAATAGAACCCTTTTGTGTCTGAACTCAGATTCCTGAGAATACCACAAGTCCATCAAGCCTTGTTGGATCAGGTAAGGTTTCAGGGAAAAAAAAACACATTATTTTCTGCTATATTTATTTTTCTGCAACAGCCATTACTGTGAATGATTAACAAATGGTTCTTTGGGAGCTGGGTTCCTACGCGTCCTTGCTGTTCTCTACAGATAACATCTAAGAAAATGCAGTGAGAAATTATCCAGTTAATGTGCTGCGTGTCAGTACGGTAGATGGATGGTTGACTGTGCTCTTCCCTGCCCTGTTTCACATTACTGAAACTATTTAATTTATCAGGAGAGCAGAATTGCTCCTGGGAGACGATAGTGGAGTCAGTCTTGGTTTGTTATTTTTGGACAGAGACCTCTTTTTACAGCAGGATCTGTCTGGATCCATTGGGAAGTCAGGCTGTGCTGTGGTACCATCTCTTTGCTTGGAGGACACAATAGGGACTATATCAGCTTGGTAGACAGCCCAGTCCCCTCATAGGACTGGTTCTAGCAACCCTAGGAGCAGTGGAGCTACATACATTGGGAAGAGAGTGTGGAGGCTCCCTACAGAAAGCCCATTTTACTGAAAGCATTGGCAGTTTAGCTGGCTCTTCCATTTATGACTGAGATCATAGTTTGTCTTAAACTCAGATGGGCTATACATATTCCACTTAATCAGAACCTCAGAAACATGTAGGAGGTACAGAGTTAGATTAGTGCCCAGCACCAGGGTTGGGAGAAGAGGAGGCAACCTCTTGGAGGAGGAGGTTAGAGGAAGCAACCAGTGAAGCTCGTTAAGGATTGATGCCTTCTTGGCCCTCTGGCCTTCCCCTGAAAGCCAGGCACTTTGGCTAACACAATCCCTTCCTTTCATGCTCTGGGCCTGCCCCTGTTACAGCTTTTCCCCAGCAGAACTGGAGACGGCCACAAAGGGCAGCATTATGCCTGGGAAGTGAATGGTGCGTAGCCGGCTCCAGCTGAAAGAGAAAGACAAGCGAAAGCACTTTCTGGGCACAATGAGGGGGCTTGTAGCTCAGGAAGCTTCCCAGTCCATTAGCATCGGTGACGGACAATGGCCGTGTGTGGCGGAGAGGAGGAGAACGTGGCCCTGCCGGTGGCCCCTGCCCGCCACCGGGCAGCACGGCTCCTCAATGGGCTGATTCACGGGCAAGCGGCCCCTGGGCCCCTCCAGTGAAGGGAGCTGCGGAGGGGTTTGCCATTGCTGCGCTGCAGATCTCGGATATCAGGTGCCTTACTGACCTCTCACTGTGCAGCAGCGCAGCCCAAACCCCATCCTTCCCACTGGCAGCCAAATGAGGAAACATTTGTCTAAGGGAAACCCAAGCGGTAAGTGACATGAATTGCCTATGCAGGCCAAATTAAAGTTAAAATTTTCTTTTGCATCCAGCAAAATAGTTCCACTGTTCCCCAAAATATTTCCCATTTTTAATCATCAGTTTGGTTTGTGAAACTACCACCATTATCACCCAGGATCAAAAACTTTTGGTTTCTCACAGGCAGCTTTTCTTTTAACTAACTCTCATCTTGCATAGCCTTTTCTAAGCAGCACCAATGAAATATTAGGTATTGGGCAGAGGGTCTCACAGAGAGATACAAAAGTCAGAAATATGGAAGAGATGTGCCTAGGACTTCATATAGAGAGCCTTTAGTTCTTGTTTGCAAGCTCTTGAAAGTGGGAGGGACTTCTATTTTATTAGGAGAATGTCCCTGCAACAGAGAAATGGGTTTGTGAAATGACCTTAGAGGGGGGGRAAAATCGCACTCTGTTAAGAAAGCATTAAGTCACATTTGCATTGCAGTAGGAGGAGATCCACTGAGCCTTTGGTGCATAGGATCTGACATCCACACTGGCCCTGCTTTGGGTCTCACACACTGGGAGCCCATCTGTGACTTGTGTGCAATAGGTCCATCCTCCAGTTTTGTTTTCTCTAGAGGAAATCCAGAGAAGCACAGCAAACAGCATCAGTCAGGACATCTGTTTTGAAATGTCAGTCCTGATCTGACCTAATGCACGAATGTAGCTGCGCCTGACCGTGAAACATATCCCTCCACATACTCAGACATGTGTAAAAAACAACAGAAATATTTCATTTGTGGAGCCAGAGGGAGCAAAATCATCTAGTCTCACCATCAACACGTTTTCTTAACTTTAAATAAGGTTAAAAAAGGGAATAATTCAACCGTGGCGGCTCTAATTGGCTACAAGTATAATCCAATAACCTCATTTCACCCATATTGTTAGTTAAGTTAATTGGACCTGCACATCTACCAGCTAAATATATTGGTGTATGCAAATGGTGAAACTAATTTCCTTCATAAACCTTCCTTCTGTCAATGTAGGAATTGGGAAGAAGGGCTGGGAGAGAAAGAAAGCTGTGCTGACGTTGTTACTTCAAAAGATCAATTCTGTTCCAATTATTTGCTCTCTCTAGATAGACAGGACAGAAAATATCATTAATTGCTTTAAATAGAGAGGGGAGAGGGAAGTAATTTCATTCCCACTTGAAGAGACCGCAGAGCAAAAGTGATTGAGCCTTTCGAATAGGATTCAGTCCTYGGGACTCTGCCACAGCAGCCATCACACAGAGCTCAGTATATCCAGTCACTGCCTCATTTGTGGTTTGTGTTAACAAACTGTTTAAGCTCCTAACTGGTTAAAAATAGAATTAATCCACACTGATGTATATGGTGAGCAACAAAATCAGGTGGACAGAAACTCAACCTTGGATTCACAAAGGAATTAAGGCAACATGGGCACAGTGGTAGGCAGTGCTGGGCTCCTGGTTCACACCCCTCCTTGCAGGATTCCCATCAGGGTGGTCCAGTCCCCAGGACTATCAGAARTCCCAGTGTTTCCTTCAGCCCTACTATGTGTAGTATAAGCATATTTTAAAGGATTGTGTCCTCAAATTTAGTTTTTAGTTGCCCTCGAGCCTGGATTTCAGAACCCCTGAGACAGGTAGCCCAATTTTCTCTGTAAGGTTTGGGGAAAAGGAACCTGCACTAAAATGAGTTCCCTGAGGTTGCAAGGACTTGCATAGTGTGGTGGGAGCAGGGTAATCTGATCTTCACTCCAGCATCYTTTTCATGGGTCTTTTCCAGTAGCGAAAACCATGCCGCGTGTCAGCCAAATCCATTTTTGCTGGTTGGCCTTCCAAGAACATGACTTCTGGAGTCTGATGTGAAGGAACAACAGGCAGGCCCTGTGCCCAATTTGAAAGCAAAGTAATTGCTTTCTWGCCATCACAAGAGGGGAGGGCCTTAGGAAGTGAGTCTGACCCAAAGCTCAGCTAGTTCAGTAACCAAGGACCTGATGGCAGCAAGGTTCATGTGCTCCACAGGAAGGTGTACAATGATGGCACWGTGGATGAGGAGCAGCATCAACTTAGATAAGTCTTGGCTTAAAAAAAGTTGTCTTACATCCTCAAAGTTCCTCATTATTATTCAGCTGATGCATTTGATTTTCTATCCTCTCCTACTTAGAAGCAGTAGGAAACATTCCTACAACTGTTTTTTTTTCACATCGCCCCAGCTCCACAACTGTCTCTGTTGCACCAACTCATTAGGCCTCATTTCTTACGGATTGGAAGTTGGGTAGGTCTTGGAGTATCTCTGCTGCTCTCTGTGCTGTGCGTTTGTACCACACTTTCCCCCAAAGCTGGCTACAACCATCGCTACTCTGAGTGTGATGCCAGCAGCTGCAGCTACTCATCTCAGTTTCTATCTTTCAACAGGCGATCCCAAAWGAAAGGATGTGTACATCCTGACGTGTCTTTCAAATTACTTTGGAGCAGGCCCACAGTGAATTGGGACTAGCAAGCTGTGAGGAAAGAAGAGATGCTGCCTCTGATTACTGTTTGAACTTGATAAGAGGGCAGGAAGGAAAAGGGAAAAGAAGTTCTGAGGCAGGGCGGAATTGTTAATGCTTTCCACAGTTACACTTGAATTTCAGCCCCTGTTAATATTCTCACTGAAATCGTAAGCCCCCTCTCTCTCACATACACACGTTTAATTTCAGCAGTAAATGAAGTCATAATGCAAACAGAAAGCGAACAGCAGAGAAGGTTATGCTTGGCCAGGTCTGCTCATGCGACAAGTAATACATATGCACCAGTGCAAAAATGGGCCCCAGAGAGCAGTTAAGTCTTTCTAGCAGAAATGCATGCTGAGAAGGCAACTGTAACTTTTAATTATAGTTTGCTACAAAAGGAAGTGCTGTGGTCTTTATTAATATTGGAAAGGGGAGGACATGAGGGAGCAGTACAGAAATCAGGTGGAGGACAGGAAGGAAAGCTACTTCTTCTGTAGCGAATGTGGAGGAGGAGGCAAGAAAGCATTTTCAGAGAAAGTGCTTGATCTGCCTGGTCCGAATTCTGCACACATTCACACCTGAGAGCTAACGGTGAGGGAATCATCGCAGAGCTGCCAGGGGAGAGCCAGGCAGGCCAAGAAAGTTGTGGCAGGACCTCTGCATCTGAGCACAGATGTCCAGCCTGAGCCTGGTAGCTAGTAACTGAATGAAAGAGTTTCTGAATTGGCACAGTCCACTGAGAGCTGGGCCAAGTGTTGCGCTGGAGAAGCCACCCAAGTTCCTGAGTAATAARCAGCATGGCTAGGGCTGGTCTGTTGTCTTGTCAGCTGGAAAACTGTATGAATTAAGATAAGTTTTGGTTTCTGACAGGGTCTTTCCTCACACACATTTTCATTGCCTTTGGTCAGGTCTTTAGCTGGTTTGTGGAGTGGAGAGCTGTGTGGAGTCAGAGGAATGGATGAGCAATCCGTGGTGAGCACCATACAGGGCTACTTGTCCTACTAAACAGTTGAGAGGACACAGCTTTGCTGCCACTGCCAGGAGTGCTCTCTTCAGGAGGAAGGGTGTTTGGACAAGCTGTCTCTGGGAGTATCCCATGGACAACATGCCTTGGGGTCTGCAGGGAGTGGAAACCAGAAACAAGATGTACAAAGCGAGAAAAAGAAATGAAAAAGGAAGTAGAGAAACAAATCAGATCAAGAAAAGGAAAACAGAAAGGGGAGGGGAAAGAGAGGAGCAAGGAGTGGCAGCAGAGCAGGGGAAGAGGCTTGAAGGGTTTTTTTATTGCCTTGGCCCAAGGGCAAGGAGGGCACCCAGCAGGAGCTCCCTGGTGGCATCTCTTCCCTCACCCAGAGTACTGCACTTCCACAAGCATGTGTTGGACGCTCCATTTCTCTCGTGGAGGTAGGAAGGAAGATGGTTTGGAACGATGCGTAATCGGAGATTTGAGGAGTTACCCAGAATATCAGCTGCATATAAGCTGTGCACCGAGGAGCAGCAGAGTTGCATTAGTGTTTGCTYGGCCGTGATGCGCGTGCGCCCGCAGGGTCCCCGGCATGCTCCGGGCCCGGAGCGAGCAGAGCGCAGCACGGCCACGGCTTCCTTCAGCAGGCGGCCCCGGGCCGTGGGGAACGTCTGACGTCGGGCCGGGCCGCGGACCTGAAACGTGAACTTTGTTTGCTGGCAGTCCACGCTGTGTCACAGTGTGAGCAGCTTGTCTGAAGGCAGCAAACAATCCCTCGGTGAGATCCCCGTGTGTTAAACGTCCAGGGAGAGGTGGCAAAGAGGTTTCAGAGCTTACGCTTTTTGCCAGGAAACAGTGATACAATCAAACTAATGGCTGGCCTTTAGCAGTAGCATTTGAGGAGAATTTCTCCTAGAGACATTTTCAGAATATATATATTTTTATTTGCCAATATGCCCTGTTCCAGGCTTGAAAACAATGTTGTTGTTTCAGGATGAACATATGTTTGACGTTCTAATTCAGTTATCGCAAACTTTAGCATTTTTGTAAGTCAAAATACTGTGTTAAGTTTTGCTAAACTATGCTAAGACTTGCTATGCAAGTCAAAATACTGTGCTAGGTATATATTAGAGATACTAAAACATTCTGATTTCTTGGAACTGATACTTTCTTGCAAATAGTTAGTTCACTAAACCCCGGACCTTCCTCCCTGCCCCACTAAATTTTGCTTTTTTTTTCCTGATTTGGGACAAGAATTATATTTCTAACCTTAACTTTCTTATGACAAGAAGATCCAATGCTTAATAAAATGATCTGCCACAATGGGAAACATTCAAAAAGCTTTCCAAAATAGAAAGACAGCTTTAAAATGTTCTTTTTCTCTCTTCCAACATTTCTCACCCAAATAGCAGAATAAGCTTTCTTTTCCCAGAAAGTCTTAAGCAAACACTGTAAATATTTGGAGATCCAAATGACTAGATTAGCAGCGATGCCACCTTTAACAGCAGTGACAGGAAAATGTCAGAGTCGCAAGTCTCTATGTTTTTTAATTGGACCTGCAATTGTATTGTCAAAATGTTTACCCAGGGGTGTGATTAATAATAATAGGTGACAGCTTCAATTATCCTCAAACATATTAGAAAGTATAAGCTCTCAGATACAATCTTTAAAAGCACATTTAAGCTGATTTTACAAGCTCACTATGACAAGAATAAATATAGAGAGAAAATCTGCAATTAAAGCACTTGTTTRTTTTAATCAGAGTTTGTTTTTTTTCTTTAAGCAGCATAGAGACAAGATGTTTATGTATACATCAATACTGAGATCTAAGGATCAAAAAACATTTGGCATGCAGCTTTCTTACTCTCCTTAATTCTGTCCCTGATACAGGCATGACATTGAGAGGCAAAGTCATTTGCTGCTGTGTTAGTGATATACAGCCCATCAGAACTTTTGAGGGATTAAAAAAAAAAAAAGCCCCCAAAGCCAAAAGAAAGTTGAATGAAAACATGATATATCTTACACATCAGAGCCACAGAGTTTGTTTTCCAAACAAAGTAACCTTTTTGTTTCCATGTGTTTCATTTCCTTTGGTCGGTTCCTTCCTCTTTTTGCTTGCCTGGGTGCTTGGGTTTGCTTGCATTTACCTTTTCTCTGTTTATTGTTTGCAGTCAGTTCACGCACCATCTTCTGTTCTGCAAATGAAGACCAGATGTCCATGGCCCACAAGAAGAGCCACATGGGTTCAATAGCTGCGCGGCTGGGCTTCAGATAGGATTCAGGAGATATTTTGTTTTATCATTTACGAGCCGTGTAGCATCACGCAACACAGACCATGCAATGCAGGCACCAATAACCACAAAACAGTTTTCAGCGCCTTCTGTTATATGCCAGGAGGCCACAAGCCCCAGCCACAAGAAAGYGAGAGAAGTGAAGGGTGCATCCTGTGTCGCATCGGCTCTGGTGAACAAATGTTGAATCATCATCTTTATCCAAGACTTTCTTGTGCTTCTTTGCAGTCAATGAAACCACTTCTCTACTTGTCTTCCCTTGAAAAATTTTTAAGCAAACTTTATGTTGTTTGACCTTAATATTTTAGAAGCCTGAACTCCATCAATTCATTTAAACCAAAGAACAACACAATTTGTTGAAATGATAACCACTAGGCCAGGAAAAAAAAAATCCAATTTTTGATCTCTGATAAATTAAAACAGTCAATTCCTAGACATCAGCAATATCACTGTGACAGGTGTGCTGTTGGCAAGAAGAGGAAGTGCTGTGTTTGATCCATAAATGATYGAAAGGATCCCAGATCCAAGTGCTCCGTCTGTGTTGTTTTTAACTGGGCTGGCTCACAGGGGTAGTGACCATGCAAGTCACAAGCTTCCTTGACTAACACTATCTGAAATCTCTCTATTTAAGGGGCCCTTGGGCAGCACTTAAGCATATATTTAACTTTTAGTGAGTGACTAGTTGTGTGGTTGTATAGAAGATTCCCAGGGTACTGAYGGCTGGGTATGTGTGCACTTTTGTAATGTGTACTTTTACCTGTTCCACAGCTGGGTCATTAGGAATATCTCAGCAATGGACTTGGTCTGAATTGTTTATATTGCTGTTTTAGAAATCAGGCAGGGCTTGGCTTTATACTTTTCCTGTGTTTCGTCTGATTGTAATAGTCCAAGGTATGAAACTTCTATTACTTCCAGCAAAAAGAAATTGATATTCCAATATATACCCATGGATGGTTTCCTATTCAGCCAAAATTTCCCTTTGCTCTGTTTCATTACACYAAAACTTTAAATACAGCCTGAACATCTGAAAAGAAGACAAAGAAAGAAATGAAAGAAAGAGAGAAAGAGAAAAGGTATGCACGTGTGTGTGTATTTGTGTGTGTGAGGGGATGCTGAGCTCTAAAATACTGCATCTGACATCCTCCTGCTGCTTATTTTGCACTTTGATTATGCGAACATCCTGCTCCTCTTCCTAATCCCACTAAACTGTGCATCTCATTGATTTCCCATGGCAGCAAAGTCAACACATGCTGCATAAAAGACTTACTCCTTTTTATATATTGTTTTAATTTTGCTGCCAGTGATTTTCATTGGCCACTGCTTTTGCATCACAAGGCTGGAAGAGTCAGTGCATGAAATCTGCTGGATTGTAAATTGCTTGTTTATTTATTACTGCCTCCCCCCCTCATGCTCCTTCTTATTTATTTTATTTTATTTTATTTTTATTTTTWTTGCTTACTAGTGGTGAAACTTCGGAGGAGTTTGAGTATGTGGATGACACCATCCCCCCCTGTTGGAACAACACGGCACGCACAGGGCGCTGGCGCAGCCTGGCGCAGCGCTTCGGAGGGCACGGGCACGGCGAGGTACCGCCGGCTTCCCCAGCGCAGGGAAGGAGCTCTCCCGCTGCAGCGGTTTAGGCAGCATGCTGAGCCCCAGTCAGATAAATCCACTGGGCAAATGTTGTTACCTTGAACATATTGTTTCATAAGAGGGATGTCTGAAAGATGAGAAACAGCATCAAGATGCAGAAGGTGAAAATGAACTTTTGAATATTACAGAAATTAGGGAGAAAGAGTAAACACCTCTGCAGCTGAGAAGCCTGAATGAGAATCTATCAGGCAGCTGCATTATCAATCTTATTATATTAATCATAAGTGTAAACACTGAAAAATTCATGAAGCAGAATGAAACAGTAAAGCCTAGTTAAAACCCAGAGCTCCGGTTTGATATATGCAGTGCCGACAGGATAAAGAGAAGGAAAACAGAGAGAAAGAACAAGGGCAGTTTGGCTTTTTTAAGGTGACTCACATTCATAAAGTTCAAATGCTAGAAAGTGTATCTGTTTGTTACACACGTATCTTGGCTTATCTCACYGGAGTCACCTTTAGCTGTTCCTCTCATTCCTTTCCTCTTGGTGTCAGGAAGTGTTTCCCTTGGTCAGACTGTTCAAAAATGCAGATCTTGCTAGTATCAAATTAGAGCTAATTTCCCAAAATCAAAGAGTATGAAATGACAGTTTAGACACTAAAAAAGGGAGCCAGATTTTTTCACTTCGCCGAGAACTCTTTTGGGAATGAGGCCGTGAAAGTSGCCAAGAAATAATACCACAACCACTAGGAATTAAACTTCTTTGCAAAACTGGGCCCTACTGAGCACGTGAAAGCCTTTCAGACACACCTCTGAGCTCTCTGGAAAGTTTATTTCTATAYGATCAAAAATTTTATGCTTTATCCCAAAGTGCGGAGAGCTATGTGTGACGAGCATCACATAGSTATTATAATAAGGTCTATTGTAATAAATGCTATCGTGGTCCTGGCACTAGTGGGCCACTGATAATGACACCTCTGGAGGTCTAGATGTGTGTGTGTGTTTGTGTGTGTGTGGTCACGTGTGTGTGCAAGAGAATTCAATTTCTCTCCAGTTCTGCTGAGCACATTTGGTACTGTGATTCGATAACAAAGGCAGATAAAACATCCTGCTCTCCGAGGATGTGCAGACAATGCCGATGAAAAGGAGAGGGATCTGAGGCCTGACACCATCAGTACGAAGAAAGCAGGCAAATGCTCACTGGGCCTTTTACTTACTGAGACATCAAAGAAAGCCTCTACACACACACACACACACACACACACACACACACACACACACACACACAAGAAAGAAAAAAGAAAAAGAAAAAAAAGAAAGAAAAAAAGCAAAAAGTAAAAAGAGAGAACCAACAAAAGAAGTTGACTGTGAAAAAGACAATTCACTGATAAAAGTAAATGGAAACTCCAGTGAATAAGCCAGCTGGATATTATACAAATAAAGAGGACAAATACAAGTTATTTTGGAAGGTGTTTGTCCCAAAGGCCAAACTTCCTGCTTATGAAGACATACAGGAGGAAAGAGGAAAACGTACTAGAAGTTATGTATGCACATGAACCATTTACCCGGGGCTTTGTGAGTTTTGTGTTCCCTCAAAGAATCAGACCTATATGTGTCTTATTTTCCTTCCTCTGGTTGGGGTTCTTCTTTGCTGTCTCTCTCAAGGTCTAAACGGACACTCACGGAGATCTGTCCCCTTTACTGCTGGAGGAGAGAAGGAAACCTCTGGAGAACGTTCCCCCTCGATCTCCCTGTGCCCCGCTGGGCAGAGGTTAAACTAGGCAGTGTAAATGCAACTGGAATGATGCTCTCCTGCCATGCTTTGTTTAGACTCCTAAACGTTAGAATGACAAAATCTGGGGAAAGTGAATCTATACCTCATAGAGCTACTGAGTCATCCCATCTTCATTCGCTGAATTTGCTGTAAATATGGAGTAGCTTAATTCTGACAAAAACCAAGTAAGTGTTAATATCTGTGAAAAACGTATGTGTGTGCATATGTACAGAGAAACAGATACACCACACACACATAAACACTTTATCTGAAAAAGGCGATTTGTTTCCACTACAAGCGAACTTATCTCAAAGCCAGTGTTTATAGCTAGCCATGGCTGACTAAGCCACTGACAGTGTCCACTTAGTTTTATACTCATGTATTTTGAAATTTTGCCTTTATACATGACACCAGTGAAACATTTCAGAACCTGACTTTTACAGGTGGTGAAGTTTGGTTGCRAGACTCAGCCCTAAATTCATTTACATAATGAGAGGCCGCTGTTACTTATAGTCACTGAATTAGGATTTAAACTTCAACACCTGAACTTAGGCTAGATTAAAGTGTCAGCAATATTGGTATCATTTTAAAAACATGAAGACTTCCATAGCACAGAGAGCTCATCTTACAGATCTGTACTAGCCCTGAAAATGCTGTACACATTTTCCAGGTAAGACATAAAATCTGTTCACATGTTATGACATCTTTAGTTGCAACTCACCAAAAAATCTACCTGACATCCAGGCTGCAAGTCTGAGATAATTGTCTCTTTAATACAGCTGACATTTGTGAACCTTTCTCAGCTTTCATTTGGCTGAGGGATAATGCAATTTTTCATGGTTAAAAACTTAGTTTCATTTCTTTTGAATGACTTGCTTGTCATAAGTAATAGGACCTGCTCTGCTCTCTCTCTTTTTTWWTTWWTTTTYYWWTTWWTTWWTTTTTAATAGCTATCACATTGACCACATGGTGCATGTCCAGCTTTCAGCAGTGTTGTAGGCTGATCTCTCCCTCTCTTGTTCTCAGCTTCTGTTTTCTGTCTTCTGACTGGAGTTTTACACTTTGTGTTGGTTGTTTGGGGTTTTTCAGTGGTCAAGTCACACACTTCACACTGAGGTATTTGTTAGCTTCACTGTGGGGGACTGCATTTTTATGCACATTCCTTAAAAACAGCTTATTGCGGAGAAAGTCCCATGATGAGAAAAATTATCTAGATAATTTTTAAGAGTTGCTACACAGTTCTCTGCCCCTTTTTTTGCTCCCTGACTCAGCTCTTGCACGCACACGTGCACCCACAGATACACGTGTATACTCATTGTTTTCAGGAATCAGAACAGATAAATCAAAGAGACTCCTCAGTATTCACGAGATGCAGTGGAAACACTCAGGACTAGGTTAACTCTCCTCTCAGGCTGCAAGGAGGAGTTGGTTGAGCACTTGCTGATCCTGGTCCTTCCAGCTACAGGGAGAGGGGAACACATCCCTGAACAGCTTCTGCTTAACACAGTAAACAGTAAGAATATGTGTATGTCTGTTCTTTAGGGGAAACACTCATAAATCTTATAACGTCTTCAAAATGAGACTTAGAAATATGAGAACTCATCATTTTGATCACCTACAGGTTTTTTGCTTTGATAGTCCTCTAGATTTTTTTCATTTTTTTTGCTAAGAAGAATTATTTTTTTTTCCTAACCTTTCCCTGTAATTATAAAATCCTTGGGAAGGTGTATGTTCTGGAAATATTTCCAAGCTCCAGGCTTAGGAGTGTCACAGTATGCAAAGTAATATGCAGAGTAATTGATATTTTCCGAAGTAACATGATAATAACTGCTGCCCCTGCAGTGATGACCACRTTCTGGCTAGGCACCACAAGCAATTGAAACTGAAGTCACCAACAGCAAAAACGATTGCACWGTTTTGTTATTCTTGCTTATTTCTCTATGTTATTGAGCAGAAAAATGTTTTATTTGGCTTCATGTGAGTTATTAAATGTTATTACAGTTCCCAACTATTTTTCTTTTCTGCTTCCCCTTCAAAATAAATACAAAAGATGTCTGATATATTGTAAAATATTTGGAAAAAACAATTTTGACACCAATGACAACAGTAACAAAACAAATCCTTCAGACCTGCCAAATTCCAAATCATTGGATCAGTTCTGATTTTACTCAGGCTGGATCACCAATTATGGAGAGATAATGTGAAAGAAATTACATAGCTACTGGGCCCAGTTTTCCATTAGTCTGCAAATTGCAGACATTCTGATTTAGTAGCAGTTTATATTCACTTTCTCTGGGTGTAAAATTGCAGACCCACTGGCTGAAAGGAAGATTAATTCATAGTAGACAAGAATCTGGCCCTTAATGTACTTAGTTCAATGAGATGATCTTTGGGTAATGAACAAATTGATTCTGATAATAACAGAATCAACCCAAATCTCACAGAAAGCTCTTAAGGCCAAGAGCTTAGTAAGATTCAGAAAAAGATTGGACATTTATGTGGATAATAAGTTTATCTGGAGTTAGCYCATCTGTTAACCTCCACCATACCAAAGCTGGTGTTCTGTACATTTTAAGAGTTTGCTCAGACTCTGATTTTCAGTGTGTGCTGTAAGGCGTTGTGGAGTATGAGCTGGACCCCTTACAATACCATCACCATTCCAAGGAGATGAGGTGTGCTTTGGTGTCTTTGAACACGATAAAGTTGCCAAGAGTAGCCCACAGACATGTTAGAGACCAGAGCTTCTGTGCCCTAGGCTCGTTTAGTTTGGGTAATTGCATCCTTCCCATCATATCCCCCAGAACTGCGTGAAAGGGATGGTATTTTTCACTTTGGATTCCCCTAATCAGAAAGGGACTTGGATACTGTGTGAAGAGACAGGGAGAATAGTTTAGCAGCATTGGTCGGACAGAGCAATACTGATCAAGTCTTTCCAGAGAAAAATAAAACCTCATACTTCAGAGTTTGATACAATCTTTAACTACAAATAATAAAGCCTTGATGATAGATGACCCTGATGGGAAGCAGGTTTCCTGTGCTTCCAGGATTTCATTGCTTGATCCAAGGTGTTGACATTTCAGCAGGAGTTCTGGGGCTGATGTTTTCCTGGAGACAGGGACTGGGTTTGAAGTCAGTCATGTATCAATGCACTGAGCATAAGCTCTGTAGGAGAAATTCAGAAAGGTGAGATTCATCCATTTTGAATGAAAAAGGTATAGTCTGGCACAGGAGAGGTTAACACACACTCTGTGCGGTCCTATGRAGTCTAATTTGGTTACTGCATTTGTATGCTGGGCTAGATTCCAGTCTGTTACTAGCTTCTTGTTCGAGCAGGCATAAATTCCTCAAAAAGTCATTTTGATTTTTGCATCTGACAAATTAYTGTTGTATATCTGCTATTTTTCTCTCCTTTCATCCATATTTTTCTTACAGCGATGCCCATCTTTTTCTCCAACATTACCATGTTGACAAGAACCAGTGTTTAAGTTCAGACAGAAATCACTATTGAACTGCAGCAGCCCACCCTTTCATTTTAACAATGATCTGAGAGAGCAAGATTGCAGTGGGACCTTGTTAGAGCTGTAGCATTTGGGACTGATGAAGCTCACAATAAACCCATCATAAATGAACCTTATCTGATATATTGTCTATCAAGGCAATATAATGAGCATCTGGTAGGGGCTGCTATCTGTATGCAGTAAGGCAGCAACCGTTAAACTACGGAGCTGCAGTGCATTACACTGGTGAGTTCAGCAATGGGAAAGAAGAATCCAGGCTTTCACTGAAGTCATCATTACCCTCATCAAATACAGAGACAAGCTGCCCATGGGCCCAAAGGACTGYGCAAGGCATGCTGTGAAATTCAATACTTCAGTCTGCCAAGCTGCAAAACAGCTGTGTCCCCTTTGCTGAATAAAGTTAGGGATTTGAAAATTAAGGGTCTATGCTTAAACAAGGCCACAGTGAGGATACGTTTTACAACCTGTCAGTAACCTCCTACGTTCTCTGAAGTTGACAACGGACAAGATGTTTCCTTCTAACTCCAAAATATTTACCAATTCACACATTTGACCAGTGAGCCTGGATTCAGGGGCATGTAGTGTTTTCTCATCCAATGCGTATCAGCTACAACAGAGGATCCACAGGCTAGGTAAGGCCATCAGTGCAGACGCATAGCCCCTCTGCTTTCCAGAGGGTTTGTGAACACACAGTCAAAATGTTATGAACAACTTGGGAATTGGAAAATGGCTGCACRGGATGAAAACAAAGGAGCCACTTTCAGGGCAAAAAGCAGTAAGAATGATGAAAACTTTGCTTACAGCATTGGTCACTGTCATCTCTTTCTGAAGGATCTTCAAGGAAGAAGAAAGTGAACATCTTTCAACCTGGCACCTAGAATAATTAGTCTCTTGCTTTACTTGCACTTGGGATGGAAAGCCCAGTCAGTGCACAGCAACCCACAACAGTACCCCGTAACAGATTAAGGCACTGAGGAGTGACACGCAYCCTGCTAAAGTGCAAAGGGAATTTAGAGAATGCAACTACTCTGAACCGGAGTACAAGACCAGATTCATTCTTAAAAATGTGCAGGGCCATCTGTTTYTGTTTTAATTTATGATCTCAATGATGCAGACCTCAGCAGTATCCAGACATCACTTTAGCAAGCGATATACTAAGCTGGRTAGACGGAGTCTCCCAGCTTTTTACTGCGTTGGCTTTAAAGCATCTTCATGGCAGCACAAGCATCTGAGCTGAAAATCTCCCAGGAAAATGAAAGTTCCTGCGCTTGATGAATCTATCTCCCCACTCTTGGTGAGGGACCATGTTTCTTTTAGCATTCAATCTGATCTTACATATATTCCTGTATTTTCTTTCCAAAACACACTTGCAAAACTCTGTCTGAGATGAGACTCATGGAGCTTTAAAGCATGGATTTAAATGACTTTTTTGTCTTTTTTTAAACTGAGGAGTTCTAGGGATTTTCATAAGAATTGAAGAACTGAGACTGTCTCTGTAGTGGAGGTATCTGAAGACCTGTCAGTTTTAGACTGGAAATATTATCTGTTCTTAATTAACAGCAGGGTGGGTAGGGATTATTTGTTCTTATCCTTCCAGTGTTTCTCCCTTGTAATGAGTCTTACTCCTGTCATTTAAGGCACGAGGCAAATTGCCAAATTTCTGGAGTCTGAAAGGAAGGAGTCTAAGGTTTCATTTGCCAAAGGCTGCCTACCACTGACCTAATAGAAAACAGATATGTGATGGGGTTTATACAGCTCTGAAATTAATTGCAGACAAATTAGGATATAGCTAGAAGGAAAAAGAGCTGCAGGGAATCGTGAATCCCTCAGAGGAAATGCCTCGAGAAGAGTTAACTTCAGGTGGAGGCAGCTTGCCAAAAGGAGACTCTGGCCTCAAAGATGGGGTGGAAAAGGCTCTTCTCACTGCAATACTTGGGAACAACCTGTAGGCCAGAAACCACCTACTGGGTTAAGGAAAGCTGAGTGTGCCTGTTGAATGATTTCACGGACACACGGAGAGCAGGACCATTACCACTCAACACTACTGCCCGCTCCAAACGACCTTCACCTCGCACGTCTTCCCTGCTGAAAGGCCATTTCTCTGGCGATTGCTGAGTCATCAGCTTCAGTTTACCAGAAGAGCTGTTTTCCTTAGCAGAAAGGACTTCGGGGCATTTTAAGTCCATGTCCTGAATGGAGCTTTTATTCCCCTTGTTTTTCAGCTTTTAAATAGATAATGTTGTGTCTCACATCTAAATTTTGGTAAATGGAGAGGTGGAATGTGTATAAGTGCGGGTTTATACACAAGTCTGTATGAGACRGAACAACTCACTCTATTATGCCAAGCGTGTGTGACCAAACTGCATGACATCCAAAAGACATTTCTTGGATGCGGGAAATTCCGGAGACTGACTCACAACAGCCCTTCGCAAGACAGATTTCTCCCTGAACCATGCCTCATTCAACCCACAGCTACTTAAATTCACAACTTATTTTAAGTGGAGCCTCTATTTCCCTTTGACACAAAGGAATTTATTCTCTTTATAGGCAAGCAAATAAAGGAAAAAGTAAAGCTTAACTGTTGCTGAGTGTATTCTGCCTCTGATATTCAGCTTGAAGACCAGGGATCATGTAGGATAGTGTAGATAATGGATGAATATGGAAGACATCTACAGACCATCGTGCTCGTGGTTGCTAATCAGTTTTACCAGTTTATATGTTTCTGAAGCCACTCTCTTTCAATGGATGGCTCATTGAGGACCACTCTTCAATGCAAAGAATCTGGTTAGTATATTTATAGTGGTAAAATTCCAGTAATAGAGATACAACTTGTATAGCCAAAATAACTCTTGGTATTAAAACGGCTTCCCTCAATGGTGTGAGCTCTACTGACGAAAGGGCTATTTTGCCAAAACAAGTAACATCTGCACCGGGAGTTCTGACATTCAAACTATGCAAAGTTGAATCATCCTGTTTTGACTGCGAATGAATGGGGCATCTTTCAATGTCAGTGCAGGGGAATCCCAGCGGTACTTGCTATGCAGGAAAAGTCAGCTGTGAAGCTAAAGCATAATTTTAAAAACCTCCTTTATTTGAGCTGAAGTGTAACAACTCACACTTTCAGCTCCAGCAGAATGACTTCCCCATGCCCCCCTTCCCYCCCCCCCCCCCAGTACGTTTAGTAACCAGAATGAAACAAGTCGCCACTAGCGGGAGACCACAGAAACAAAATGTTGAGGCTGTGAAATGTCCTTTGGCCCAAGGCAGACATCACTAAAAGACCAGTGGTCACCTCTGGCTCCCTCTTCGTCGTCCCTGCAAGATGCATCATGAGCAGTAAGAGGAAATTCTGCTCCTGAATTTGAGGGAGTTGTGGAACTGTTTGGTTGGGTG